>NC_056735.1:1551257441-1551322441 GCF_019279795.1 Protopterus annectens
TTTCATTTGAAATTTACCTTTTTGATCTCCAGACCATAAACTAAAATGTATGGCTAGTGAAACCTGCTGATGACTGCACAATGGGATCATTGTCATGCTCCGCCACCCCACACACACACAGCACTCAACCTCCTAGCACAAAAAATCTGGACAAAGCCAAAATTAATGGGGAGTCAAAGCCTCAAAAATATAGGTAGAACTTTTAAATGATGTTCTTATAAACTTAGAAAGTTGCTAGAATAAAAGGTCTTGTGTTACAATGCATTTTCTGAAGAATATAAAGTCCGAAGCTCAAATGACTGTCATTATTTAGTGAATTTAAACCTCACTAATTTACCATAAAAATCCAGTAAATCCTAAATTTTATGAGGTACAGACCAGAAATATGAGGCAAAAATCTGGACATTCTGCAAAAATCTGCACAGTTGAGAGGTATGCCCACACACAAGGTACTAAAAATAGATTAAAATTCAATGAAAAAAACACAATATTGCAACATTTGGTAGACATTCCTTGCCCTCAACACACAGCACAGACGATATTGCACTGCAAAATGAGAATGTTATTAGAAACCTTGGAACCTGGATTAATAATTCCCTCACCTTTGTTCACCATGTAACGATAGTAGTTAGGAAGTTCTATTTACTGCTTACTGCAGCTAATTACCAGGGGAATATCACCATGTCTAAAGAGGTCATTGGCCCCTTATATTCAACATTAATTAGGCCAGTTATATACTTAACTGCCTTTCGGTTGTACCTCACTATACATCTATCATACAAGAAAGACATCAAAGGTTCCTACTAAGAAGATGTTTGTCTTAAAACCATAAGCTGCCAGAAAAGACTTTAAGTACTATCCCTTCACTAAACATACATTACATTCCTGAAAAGAGAGCTGTCTTGTCTTCCATGCTATTAGGGATCCATTGGTCCTTGATTTCTTGTATCTCAACAAATCAAAGATCAAACAGTCCTATTAATACTAAATCCAGGGATCTGAATATTCACCAGCAGAGAGATAGGTCCATCACTCAGCACCTACACCACCTTTGAAACAACCTCCTGCAAATGAAGCATTGTATGGTACACTACCGTCCTTTAAATGGGACTTAGATGATTGGATAGGTATTCACAAATTTGCCTAGGCTTAACTAGCATAGCCCTGCTCAAGAAAGGATGGGCACTGGCAAAATGTAAGGATGAGTACTGGCAAATTATAAGGATGGATACTTGTAAAATGTAAGGATGGGTGGTGGTAAACTGTAAGCATGGGTACTATCAAAATGTAAGGATGGGTACTGGAAAAATGTAAGAACGGATACTGGCAAAATGTAAGGATGGGTACTAGAAAATTGTAATGATGGGTACTGGCAAAATGTAAGGATGGGTACTGGTAAAATGTAAGGATGGGTATTGGCAAAATGTAAGGATGGGTATTGGCAAAATGTAAGGATGGGTACTGGCAAAATGTAAGGATGGGTATTGGCAAAATGTAATGATGGGTACTGGCAAAATGTAAGGATAGGTACTGGTAAAATGTAAGGATGGGTATTGGCAAAATGTAAGGATGGGTACTGGCAAAATATAAGGATGGGTATTGGCAAAATGTAAGGATGGGTGCTGGTAAAATGTAAGGATGGGTACCGGCAAAATGTAAGGATGGGTACTGGTAAAATGTAAGGATGGGTATTGGCAAAATGTAAGGATGGGTACTGGCAAAATGTAAGGATGGGTATTGGCAAAATGTAATGATGGGTACTGGCAAAATGTAAGGATAGGTACTGGTAAAATGTAAGGATGGGTATTGGCAAAATGTAAGGATGGGTACTGGCAAAATATAAGGATGGGTATTGGCAAAATGTAAGGATGGGTGCTGGTAAAATGTAAGGATGGGTACCGGCAAAATTTAAGGATGGGTACTGGTAAAATGTAAGGATGGGTATTGGCAAAATGTAAGAATGGGTACTGGCAAAATGTAAGGATGGGTATTGGCAAAATGTAATGATGGGTACTGGCAAAATGTAAGGATGGGTACTGGTAAAATGTAAGGATGGGTATTGGCAAAATGTAAGGATGGGTACTGGCAAAATGTAAGGATGGGTATTGGCAAAATGTAAGGATGGGTACTGGTAAAATGTAAGGATGGGTACCGGCAAAATTTAAGGATGGGTACTGGTAAAATGCAAGGATGGATACTAGCAAAATATAAGGATGGATACTGAAAATGTAAGGATGCGTACTGGTAAAATGTAAGGATGGATACTGGCAAAATGTAGGATGGTTACTAGCAAAATGTAAGGATGGATACCAGCAAAATGTAAGGATGGGTACCGTCAAAATGTAAGGATGGGTACTGGCAAAATGAAAAGATGGGTACTGGCAAATTATAAGGATGGGTACTGGTAAAATGTAAGGATGGGTGCTGGCAAATTATAAGGATAGGTACTGATAAAATATAAGGATGAGTAATAGCAAAATATAAGGATGGGCACTGAAAAAATATAAGGATGGGTACTGGTAAAATGTAAGGATGGGTACTAGTAAAATATAAGGATTGGTAATGGCAAAATGTAAGGATGGGTACTGGTAAAATATAAGGATGGGTAAAAGAAAAACATAAGGATGGGTACTGGTAAAATATAAGGATGGATACTGGTAAAATGTAAGGATGGGTATTGAATTTCCTGTGATCCTCTGATCCTATAACTATTGGCAATTATCACTTTTGTATAAATACATCAGACTTAAACTGAAGTGCAGAAAAGAATAACACATCTTCTTCAAATTTTACTCATACAATTTAATCTATGCAAGCCTTTAAATAAAATGATAAAAAGCAGCATTAATTAACTGGAGTTGCTATTTCAACATTGGTACTGTTTGTTTGAATTTAGTTTGACAGTAAACTTTTAAGTACTGTTTTTTAAAGTAACCTCACAGATTTTCTCCTATTTTGAACATAATCATTAAATCAAATGTTTTTATTTTATTTTATGCTTTGATTATTATGTTATTTATTAGCTGAGTTAGTGATCTGGTCCTACTGAGATTTTCTTCTGCCTGGACCAGCCTACAAAATCTATGATAAAAGCACAAATGACTTAGATGCTTTATCTCCATCAAAATAATACGCATCTGCATTTGTTTTATTCCTAGTAATATTGCATTACACTTTTTATTCTAAATGTCATCTTTTGAGTTCTCCAAAACTCATTTTATGATAACAATCCTTTCTGTACTATAAAGTCTGTCACAGAATTTGGTTATTTAATTAATTTCTTAACTGGGAATTCCTTAGTAGAAAAATTACAGTGCTTGAAAACATGAACTATTCAGAAAGGCTTCAGGAAATGTCATTTTATTCTGTTTCTTACATGTTACTTAAAGGTTATCTCTGCTTAATCTATAAGGCAATGTCTGAACCACTTCTATTTGAAAGTCTGTGTTTGGAATGCATGACTGGTGGAGATAATACCAACTCTGGGAACATAAACCTAAAAATAAATAGCAATAATACAAAAAACTTTACATGTACAATGCAGAGCTCCTGCTCAGATTTTACAAAGGTATTCCTTTGCAATCAAGAGAAATCAGTTGTAAATTTCTTTCAAAAGTAACCTATATATAGGTCCCTATTATAACATTGAAAATTACAGAACTTAAAACTACACATGGTCATTATCATATGATTGAAGTTCCATAATTTCAAAAACTAAACAAACAACAAAAATAAGTGTTTTTTCAGGGGGCAAGTCACAGTGCACTCCACACTTCCTGCTAATTATATATACCAACTCCAAAATTGCACTGCAGTGTGAAAAGGGACATGTTGATCTTCATAGAAAATATCAACTTTTCAGAAAGTCGATTATATGGTCTCAACCATCCAAAGTCTGACTTTCCAAAACACTGAGCTACCGAAGGGGACCAATAAATATATGAGGTTATGGTAATCAAGCCTCATGAAGGCCAGGAAGTCATAAGATTGGTAATGTAACCTATGAATCTGTGAACCTATGAACTGGCAATTTGCCCCAGATGGCAATCTATACACATACAGTAATGACCCAAATCAGAGACATAATGTAAAGTTACCAACACAAAAGTCAGTAGCAGAAACAAAGAAGCATAAATGTGGAAATATCATGCTGAAAAACAAATTAAATCCCATCAAAAATAAGCACATTATTATCATGCTATATAAAACAGTAGCTGCGATTTTAGTCAATGCATGCTTATTGTAGCACCTGGAATGTGAACTGAGTTATCAACCAGACCTGATGTCACTGCAACTAGCTGCAGTCTTAAGAAGGCTTCTGTGGCATTGTGGCTTATTTTACAGGTATATAAATCTGAATTTCCAGTCTATGGCAGAGACTGTTTCATGACAGAAACAGTTTAATAATATCAGTGCACTGCGCAATAATTAATATCATTTTGCAAGTGTCTGTGGGGATCTCAAAAGGAATGAGGGTGGAAAAGGATATCTTTTTGTTTTTCAGAAATCCTTTCTGATCTATCTTGCTATGGACTAATGGTTAAGGCTGCACCACTTATGAGTACCTGAGATAAGTTTGTTGTCCATCCTAGATAGGATCGGAAATTATACCAGATAGCTAGGAGGATCACCCTGATCAAATGCCAGCAGCAAGTAATGAGTACGGATATGAACAGTGTGCCTCTTCAAATGAAATCACATCAAACAAACAGCATATTAGCATTGGATAACAAACAATGCTGACAAATGCAGTCAGTCTTTTTCAGCAGAAGGTAAAGAACAGTAACTGGAGACAGTAATGACTTTTTCCAGTGAGTAGAATCATTTTTATATTATGGATTTATCACCAGAAAGGAATGGATGAGAATGTATAGCTTATCACATACAGAAAGGATTCACATTGGTAGGTATTGCTGCATCTTGTGAGTTGTCACAAAACAAAAGCAGTTAAAACATATCAAAATAAAAGTTTGGCTATTTTAGATGTAATACCACAAATAAGTAGCACAACCTAGATAACAACTGTAAGTGTCAAGGGCATAGCAGGTTGAATAGTCAGATCTGATACCAACATTATTAGATGGCTGTAGGTTCTATACTCCCATATAGCTCTTGGATTCAGATTCCAGTAATGTCAAAGAAATGTGTAGGACTACTGCATTACTCAGCAGCTGCCATTTAAATGAAATATTAAACCAAGACTCATCCTGCATTCCTGCTTCTCCATGGTAGTTGATTATGTAAATGAGGAAGGTTATTTCTAAAATATAAAAATTACATTTTGTATTCTAGGTATTACACTGAAAAACATATTCTGTGGAAAAATTAGTCATTGTAAAAAACATAATCCAAAATGAATACATGGGAATTAAAAAAGATAGGATAGCAGTGGTAGATTAAGTTTACTTTATGCCGTTGCTGTTTTTCAACCCATGGGCCCCCCACACATGGTAATTTTTTGAGTATGCATGAATGCACATGCTCTTTGCAATTCAAGTTTCTGATTGTTTTAAATGTATATTTAACTACTAAATTGTTTTAAATTATGCTGTTTAATAAAGCAAAATCCATTTGAGTCTGTTTTAAATTTATCTAATAGTTTTCATCAAGAAGTAACATATAATTTACAGACCAATAATAACAAAATTATCCATTCCAGAACATTTCAGCCATAAAGACCACTCAGACTGCTGCCATTATAATCCACCAATATCTCCATTCAATTACAGACTCTTTATTGACTGTATGCATGTCACATATCTGACTGTGATTTAAAAAAAAAGGACCGCAGTAAGGTCTTCAGACTTGCTTTACATAAATACACACTAAACCTGTAAAACCAATATAATGGCTCTTTAATTTGATCATGACAGCAGTATCGATAATTTTCTTTCATAAACAGCCCTGTACTCAGCACTTGTTGCCACCTTGTTGGGGTAGCACAGTGGTGCAGCAGATAGGGTTCCTGCAGGTGCTCTGGTTTCCTCCCATATCTCAAACATATGCAGTAGGGGGGATCGGATGTTCTAAATTGGCCATAAGTGTAAGTGTGAGCTTGAGGGTGTGTATGGAATGACAACCACAGCAGAGCTAGCTACCTGGCGGTGTGAACCTTGATTCTAAATGATTGCCACTGTTAAGATGAAAACCCTACTCCATGTGTAAAAATGGGAAAAGGGGTTATGAATGGATGCTATATGTGCCTTGTTTGTCTGACTATGATAAAAAATAATATTATTTATTTACTTAATTTTTCATGGATTCATAGATTCATTGGAGATTACTAGGCTAATGGTTTAACAGCCCCTACATGCCTAGCCAACAGAACCCAATTTTACCCACTATTTGGCCCCATGGGCAAATGAATGGCATAGATTTGTGCCTATGCCTTGAGTATCTTACAGATTGGCTTTGTCAATCAGGGGAAATGGGCACCATTCCAGCTGTGATTTTGTGATTCTCCATCCATTAACTGCATTTGAAGAGGGTCACAGAAGTACTCTGCTTAACATGAATAGGAAGCCTGTTCCAAAGAAGGGGCAATCTCTGAGACACATATCTGTCTCTCTAGAATGCTTTATTTGAGTCACTAATTTTAGATCCTAGATCATGTGGCCTTCATGCTGTTTGACTTGTGGATGTATAGCAGCTCCACCGAGGCTGGAATTCCGAGTGCCTTATAGGTCAGGCACAGGTCCCTTCTTAATAGTCAGTAGGACCTCTTTGTGGATCTGAATTCACCCACTTTAATCACGTGTCCTGTCCATCAGCCAATTGGCTATCCATCTGTTGACATAGGGACTTATGCCCCATTTTGTGAGTTTATTTATAATATCTGAGTGGGAAATTATGTCATATACCTTGCCCAGGTCAAGGTAGATGGTATGTACTATTTAACCCTCATCCACGGCCTTTGTGACTTTCTTAAAGAAATTCACCCGATTCAGTAGACATAACCTTCTTTTGACAAAACTGAATTAAGTTGGATCTAGTGTTTGAAGGTTTCCTTTGTTGTTATTTATCAGGTCCATGATTATTTTTCCATAGCCTTACATATAAGACTAGTACAACTTATGGATCTTTTATTTCCTGGGTCAGTAGATGCCCCCCTTTATGCAGAGTGATGACTGCTGCTGTCTTCCACTCTACTGGGAAAAAGCCAGTCTGCAGGCTTTGGTTAAACAGAGATACAAAGGGGCATGATAAGTCCTGATATAAACTGTTTAAGAGGCAACCTGGAATATCATCAGCACTGAAGTTTAGCTTTAAAGAGTGCAGTGGCAACCTATTCTTTGGTGGTAATTGGTAGTGGAGTGATGGAGGGTAATTCTTTGGGGAGAAATGGGTGTGATGGGGAGGTGAAATTTGAGCTGAATTTGTCATCCAGCAGATTTAGTATATCTTCTGGCTGAGTATAAGTGATGGCATCTACAACTAATTCTGCACATTGCTTGGTGTTGTCCTTAAAATTGGGAAATAACTGAAGAATGTCTTATGGTTATCCTTAAATTTGGAGGTTATTTTTACCTCAAAGTCTACTTTCAGAGACTTTAATATTTCCCTAATTCACTTGTTTAGACTAACAAGGACTTTTTGCTCTGTTCTGCATACTCCTTCTTACTTCTCGACAGGGCTTTTTTTTGTTTTTGTTATACAACTTATTAATACCAGGGGTCCACCAAGGTGGCTTGTTTTTGTGGTTTGACCTAGGTTTATTTTGGTCTGGTACTGCCACGGTGGTGGTGCTGCGGTAGCGTTGTCGCCTCACAGTAAGATGCTGTCCGGTTTGATTCTCAGCTAGAGCGTCTTCTGTGTGGAGACATGGGTGAATGGGCGTACCTTCGTTGAAGGTTGTGCATCAGGGCCGGCAACTCGGCATGTAAAAATCTACTGCCAATCATTAGTGGACTGGAGTTCCACTGTAGCCACCCCTAACTGGGGAAAGACACGACAACAACAACTGCCATTTCTATGCAGTTACTTATATGGTTGTACAGAGCTTTTGTGTACATCTCTGTATAGGTTTCTGTGCGTTCTAGATTTGGGTGATGCTTGAAACTAGATATGCTATCCCTTAATAGGGGGTAATCTACCTTAGAGAAGTTCTTAAAGTTTTTGGGGTTATGTAGGGGACTAGTTTTACATTTATTTCAAGGGAGACTGCTTTATGATCTGATATTACTAGTAAGGAAATCACACTAGGGGGAGTGCAGCACTGTCCCATATTTGTGAGTACCAGATCTAGGATATTTGTTCCCCTAGTGGGAGTGCAGACTAGCTGCTTCACATCATTTAAATTGACAAAATCAAGACATCTTTTGGCCTGCATGTTAGTGGTCATGTATGCCTCACAATTAATGGATGGGTAGTTAAAATCACCTATGAGTATGGTACTGGGCTGGATGGTGAGTGATTCTAGTAACTTCAGGTATGACGTATGGATTTCCTGGTTCATGGTGGGGGACCAATAGTTAGCAAAAATGTGGTAATGGATTTTTCCCATGGTTAGTTGGACATAGAGTAACTCAAGCATGTCATATTGTTTGATCAGTCTTGAGGTGTGCTTATCCTTTATAGATACACCTCCAGCATTTGGTCTTTCGTGTTCACTGGGTAGTTGGAATGTATGAAAGGTGTTATAGTCATCTTTGAACCATGATTCAGTAACTGCACATATGTCAGCATTCTGGCTTCCAGGGAGTGCAGCTTCTTGTTGGGGCTCCTAACACTGAGCAGTAACACCTTCAGCTTGTCCTGAGCATCTTTTGTTATGTTGAGAGGTTTGTCTGTTTGGCAATGCCTAAAAAAAAGCACCATAGGGGTGGATACTGTTTGGCCAATATCTGAAAGCCTAGAAGTGGCAAGTGAAGACCATCCCTGGTAAAGCATTGTGGCCTGTCAACCATGTCCTCCCAGGCTGATAAGTATTGCACCCCTCTGGAATGACACCAGAGGTTAAGCCAATTGTTAAAGTCAGTTATTTTCTGCTGTTATTATGGCATCAGCCTGAGAGACAGTAGAATGCTGCTCAGTGCTAGGCTCATACCTGCCTGTGACACATATTCTGAGAGCTCAATCATTTCTGCCTTCATATAGTCTAAGGAGGTACATCTCGTGTCATTCACACCCACATGGACTATGACTGATTTATACTGATACTTAGGACTAAGTGACATGATTGCTTGCATGATCTGGTAGATCCTGGCCTCTGACAGGAAACTAACTGTAACCATCTCCTTTTCCAACCTGAAAGAGAGACATTAGTGTCTCCCACAATGTAGTCTTCTATGACCAGAATATTGGGTTGTGGAGTGTTTCACCTTACGGGCTTAGTAGTTGAGACACAATGAGATGTGGTTTTATGTATTGTGATATAAGTTGTCTTTTTTGTGTGCATGCAGAGTTTCCCAGGACTGTGCCTTAGATGCCTTTGAGGTTTAGGTAAGTTAAATGTGAACACTTCCACATATATGGGTCTATGTGTGTGATTCTTTGTGGGGGTGGTGAGTGATGTGTGTGAGTTTCTGACAATCTGTTGTTGCTTTTTGCCTCGACATATGAGAATCTAGCCTCCAATGTCAATGTGTAATTACATCTCACACATACTGTATTTGTCTGTTCAAGAATTAAGTGATTGTCAGTGTACATAAGATAATGGTTACATTGCCTCAGGATGCTCATGTATGCCAAACTAGATGTAGAGATAGCAGGAAAATGCCAATCCATGGCTGCAGATCCTAATGTGCACTTTCAAGGGATAGTAGTGGAGGGTGTTTGTAACCATATGAGGGAAGGGTGCATACTTGGTATAATCTGCACCTAACCTAACCAGGGATGATGCCCAGTATCCAAACCAGATGCTGTCTGAGCAGCAATAGTCCTTGGTGTTATAATACGGTAAGATTTATTTAACATTTGTTTGCCAGGAAGGTCCAACTTGGAACAAAGCCAATTTTCAGTGGAGGCCTGGGGTGAAATGCTCCAGACACGTCTTTGAAATGTGGGAGGAAACCAGAGGAAACTCACACAAACACAGAGAGGAGATGCAGACTCTACACAAAAGGCACTGACACTCCAGTCGAGAATCGAACCAGATATACATATATATATATATATATATATATATATATATATATATATATATATATATATATATATATATATATATATATATATATATATATATATATATATATATAATTGACTGGTGTAGAATCCTGCTCAAAATTGAACAATTTCTGTATTAGAGCAGATAAGATAAAAATATCAGACAAATCAGGCATTGCAGTATGCAGAACATAGTAATAAATGCACTTATGCTGGTAGATTTATATGAGCAAAAGAATTACGACTACACATTAAGTATATATTTACAATTTGTATATAAAGAGAGGTGAAACATCAGAGAAGAAGGGTTGTGTAGTTGTAAGAAAGTAGGCTAGGGATGAAGTGAGTAGATTAATTGAAATTAGAATATAATACTACTGCTATTATTACTACTACTACTAATAATAATAATAATAATAATAATGGTCACAGTAGCATATTTAAAGTTTGTCTAACACAAATACTCAATAGCCACAGCAATGTATTTCAACTTACTTCAAACAAATGAACAATAGTCCTGCAAAACCAGATTAATAACTATTTAAAATATACAAACATTATGAATGTAAGTTACTTTCATCCACAGACATCCCCCTCACACTCACCCAACAATTGCAGCCACTTTGCTGAGTATGTACTATTCAGACACCTGATCATGTGATTAAAAATAATGACTATAGTAACATATTTCAAGATCATCTCACACAATTACACAGCAACTAAGGTGAAGTCATCCATCTTACAACATTCAAATTAACATTAGTCCCAGAAAGTCAGATTAAAGACTGTTTATAATGAGCACCTGACAAAAGGGTAAATTATTTTTATGAGCAGACAGACCCCCCCACCCCCACCCAGCAGTTGTAGCTACTTTGTTAGCTAAGTGCACCTCAGACACCTGATTGTGATAAAAGTAATGCCTGCAGTGATGTATCCAAAACTGTTTCACATAAGCACTCTGTAGCCACAATTAGGTATTATAAAATTAGTACAGATGATTAAGGTTCTGAGTTGTTAATGAGTTGCTTCTTTTGGTTGAGGTACAGTTTGAATCTTTCTATTTTCATTTACCTACTGTGTGACTCTGAGAAAATCAATTAACTCAGACGGTGTTCCAGGGTAGCCCCTGAAAATGGATTATTGTTTTCAGTGAGCTTGCCTGGTAAGCAAAAGAAAAAAAAACATAAAAGAATGTATTTCAACTTTAATTCACAGAAATATACACTAGTTATCTAAAACCAGATTAATGACTATTAAAACTCTGTAAATGTGAAGAGGCTAAGGTATTTTCATGTACAGATAGCCCCCAACCTCTATGACACCTCCAACACAGAGCAGTGCACATGGATGTCAACCACAATGCATTCAATGTGGCTAGATTAGTACTATTGAAAGGAAGTAATGGTGTTCTGTGCTATGTCAGACTGTGGCTTACATGGCAGTTGTGTGAATTATGAAGCAGCAGGAAACATATGGGTCTGGCTTTTACTGGACATTTGGACTGAACCATCACTCATGATACCATCACATCTTCAACAATATGCATAATGGCTGTAGAAATATTTTAGTGAACTTTTGATGATAATATATGTACCTTCCAGACATCTGCATCTAGGGTAGTATACAAAGTCCTTCCTACATGCTACACAATGTAAGCCAGTTTATAACATTCATCATCACTTGCAAGACACACTGTACCACCAGGAATTTGCATTTCACAGGGTGTGCAGATCTGGCAGTGGAACTAGGTACAATAGACTTCATTCATATTGGCAAAGACATCCTAGTGTGATGAGAATGTACTGCATGTATCAAAAGGAGGTAATCATACCTTTCATCTCTTAGAGTAAGAAATCTGGACAAAGCCATAAATAAAAGTGGGACAAAGGCCCAAAAATGGGGACAATTTTTAAATATTACTTTTACAAACTTAGAAAGTTGACAGAATAACAGGTTTTGTATTAGATGAATTTTCTGAAGGGTATGAAGCCTAAAACTGACATTTGTCATTATTTTCTAACTTCAGTCTTAAATGATTTGACAGTAATTTGAAAGAAAACCACAAATGTATGAAAAACGGACCAAAAATATGAGGCAAAAATCTGGACATTCGACAAGATTCTGGGCAGCTGAAAGGTATGGAGATAATGTACTATTTTGATGATATCATTGTGAATGACTGCATAAGGTACCCTGGGAGTTTGCATAATAACTACTAGATGTAAATGAATGCATTTTGCCAGGCATACTTGTCTAGGCCTAATACCAAAACACAACAGTTTCACAGAATATGGTACAAATGGTATGCAATATACTTGCAGTGGTGTTTAAGCACTGCACATGGAATTGCTGGGAAGGGGCATGCAGTTCTGATGCTGAAGTGCAGGCTAGTAATGACCTAAAGTCCAATAGCGAATTATACTGTGCAGTTCTGATGTTGAAGTTCAGACCTCAAATGAACTAAAGTCCGATGCTGCATTATAATTGTGCATTTCTGATGCTGAAGTGCAGGCTTGTAATGACCTAATGTCCAATAGTGAATTATACTGTGCAGTTCTGATACTGAGACACAGGCTTGTAATAAACTAAAGTCCAATAGTGAATTAAATTGTGCAGACTTTTTATAGTTTGACCTGATCAAACCTTTTTTACACTGCACTCTGCAGTATCCTCCAAAGGTGACTTGGACTGTACTGTTTAAGTATTTTCTCATGCCCATTACTAAGACAGAGGAAAACAGGAATTGTGCTAAGCTGTGTGGATTGTTTCATTGCAGGTAACTAGGAAAGAGTCTGCAGTGTGTGGTACACTGCTGCCCTTTCCCTCTCTTGCATTCACCTTACTTCTAAGTTAGATGTTAATGTGTCCTTTACATGTGTTATACTGTTATTACTGTCTGTAAAACAGGAGTTGTCACAGAGAACAAAAAAAAAAAAAAACAAAGCTAAGCCACATTGGCCTATCTGAGTCACAATGTCCTTTAAACAGAGGTAAAGGAGAAAGATCATAACAACAGCAAATGCCCACAGGAAATGATGACTCAGATGACAACATATCGAGGAAATACGTACAGTAAACTCTCTGTTAACTGGCACCCATGGGGATTGATAGATGCCAGATAACTATAGTTTCTGGTTTCTTGAGAGTTGTTATTAAAAATAGGCCTGACTAACTCTGTACCCTATACTATTTGTTTGGTTTGACTTGTTCTCAGGTTGGAGAGAGAGGGAATTTATTCCTATCTTCCTTTTTAAAACTGAAAAACTCTAAAAATGTAAGGTATGTTTCTGTGGGGGGAGGGGACAGAAAGTGCAACACATGAAAATTGTACTGTATTTCTTCTATATATTTTTTTTTTTTGCCGGTTGCTTGAGAGTGCTGGTTGCTTGAGTTCCAGTTAACTGAGAGTTTACTGTAGTACAGAAGCTGCAGTAAATGTTTTTAGTAATGCTTCACTTATGTTACCAGTCTGTAACAACAGGTGTACAGCATGTATTTATGTTAATGTGTGGAGAGGTGTAATGCCTTTGCTGTAGCTGGATATGAAGGACTGTCACTACAAAGAAATAATTAGACTTATATCAGACAAACAATAACGAACATGACCTAGTGGGTTAAATAGAAGAGGTGTACTGTAAGACATCATGCATAACAAATATTAGTATGAAATTAATTGCAGCTGCATAGCACCCTTGCTAGAATGGACTCTTTGTAAGTTATGGGACCACCTAGAATCACTTTCTGAATGTGTAGAAACCTATGTACTGCTGCAAATTGTGCACAGCGTTGTAATACAGAATACGGTGCATAGCCCAGGGATGAAACTAGAGGCATGCAGCAATGTTATGGTGTTAATAATCCTAAGTGTTTCTGCTGGATGGAAAAGTAACTATTTTCTTAATTACAGTCATTACATTATTTGTGATTAAGCTATATAGTATCTACATAGCAGTGGATGTTACTATATACCCACTACTGGTTGGCAGTTTGATGGCTCTGTATTCAATTCAGCAGCAGTAGACTTTAATGTAGCCCTGCAGCAGTTTAACTGAGGCTATACATGTGTGTAAATACATCTGCTTCACACAGAGCGACACTGAAAGCTGCATGAATGGGTGTACATAATGCAAGTCAGAATCATGTGACAGCAAGCTGTTGTCACTGGGAGTATAAGTAAGTCATATATTGGTAAATATGGATGCTGAACAAATAATTAGCTATAGCTGAAACAGCTATATTTTGAGAGGGGACTCCAGACATAGCACCAGTATGATGACAGGCATTTGCGGTCAGAAAACTGATATGACAAATTTTTACCTCAAATAGAACATTCAAGGGAGCATTTCCATTATTTAAGATGTGTAATATGTGTGATTGAAATGTTGGCATGTGTCTTACTGACTGTAGGAACTGATATAAACATACAAAATGATTATTCTTGAGAATATGCAGACATAAGTATACAGGTACTTCAATCGGCCATATTGCCTACTTGGCACAGCAGTAATTGTTAACCCCTCTCCACCGATCCTTTGTACTTGCTGAGGAAAGGCACTCATTACCAAGCATGTAGTATAATATAACGGAGCACACTTTCACCACCCTGACAATGAGAATAGTTGAAGTACCTCTGGGAAACTTGTAGTACTGGCCAAATAGGGCCCTCTAGATGTTTTGTGCTACTGCAATGATGCATAATTAACTCACTTCGTAATGTTGTGAAAAATACACATATGCAGATACATAGACATATGCAATATGAAATGTAAGTTTTCATAGCAGGACAGATGTGAAAATCATTATGGATCTGCATTCATATGCAAAACACACATGCAGAGCATTATCTCCAAATGTGTTTCATGTTATGGACCTGCACAAAGTCAGTTGTGAAATTTGAAAAAGTACATTGTCAAAGGAAGTATGCCTATGTTATTGTATCATTCCCGTAGGCAGTACAGCATCTTGACTGATGCGCATATACATTCACAACATGTTATCTTACTAGTAGGGTGGTACAGAGGTTTAAGAGATGCCCTCTTAAACCTAGATTTTGCATTAGCCTAGGTTTCATTCTTACAGCCCATATATGCCTACTGTGTGACTCTCAGTAAGTTATTTAAACCACCATTCACTACTAAACCTGCATAAATGCTACACCATAGTCTTCATATCTCCACTCCCTTTTTCCACTGCAAAACTCTGTTCTTAATGGAACACAAATTTTAACTCTTGTATTACTATCTAAACTTGTATTCTGTATTGTATTTTGAACTTTGCACTACTGTTCTTGAATTTTGAATTTTGTATCGTATTGTATTGTATTGGACATATTTTTGAAACATTGTATTTAACCTCTGTGCATGTGCCTAATGATCTCTGTAAATACCCATGTGCAATGTATTATACCTCTGCATTGTATTTCTTATGGAGCTTTTCTCCCCGAGCCTCCACTGAAAATGTATCTTTGACCCAGTGGACTTTCCTGGTCAACAAATGCCAATAAATAAATAAATAAATAAATAAATAAATAAATAAATAAATAAATATTTAACCAGATGCTGTTTCCTTAAAAAGAGCTATTTGTTTTCCAGTGGGCTTACTTTTTTAACAAATGTAATTTTTTTTTACCATGATCAACAGCAGACACACTCGTTTATGTCTGCATTATTAATATACACAGGTGGCATAAACCTTAACACCTTTAGTATAATGGTTTGTTTGTTTGTGTCTTTTGGCTTTTCCCGGTTAGGGGTCGCCACAGCGGAACTCCCGTCCACTAATGAGTGGTAGTTGATTTTTATGTGCCGAGTTACCAGCCCTGACGCCAAACCTTCAATAAAGGTATGCCCATTCACGCATGTCTCCACGCAGAAGATGCTCTAGCTGAGAATCGAACCGGACAGTGTCTTACTGGGAGGTGACAACGCTACCGCAGCACCACAACCGCGGATTGCCACCTTTATGCTTGACAGAATTCATAAATCGGTATGCCTCATCCACAGCTGGTAAGTTATGGTGATGTGCATATCCCTTCTTATGAGTTTAATCAATGCAAGGTCTGCAGAATTCAACAAGGGTAGAAGTGTGGAACAGCCAGTCAGCAAGTCAACCATTAAGGTACCATTGCATAAGTACATTAGGTTCAGGAAATCAGTAGTGAACAGGCACACTGAGGAGTCAAGTGCTGAATGTATATCTCTGCAGTGTCTGGAAATCCTTACAGCACCATGCTAAATAAATAACTGGTGCTAAAATCATAGACTGAAACTAAATGCTGAAAAATACAGTATTGTATCCTTTGGAAATTCATTTACTCCATGGAATGTCTACATTAACAATATGCACCTAACAGCAGACCCAGTTGTTTGGGATTTGGGTACTTATGTGGACAGTGACCCAACTTTTGACCAACATGTGCCCATTGTTGTAAAAAACCCTTCTATATTGTACAACCTATAAACAAAGGGATTGTATCTAGGTCTAGGGATGTCGCTGTCCACCTTTACTCCGCCCTCATTAGGGCAGTCATGGACTATAATGTCTCACTGGGCATGTATCTGTCCATATACATGCAACTACTAGAATGCCCACAGAGATACCTTACTGAAAAGATACAGGGCCTAAACAATATGTCCTAGATGGACCACCTCAAAGCCCTGTCACTTTATTTGTATGTTACAGAGTACTAACAGCTGATCTTTCTCTGGACTACAAGGTATCCTGTGACCCAATACTAATGGATTTATTGCACATCAGCAAGGCAAATAGCATCACAAATACTCAGTCTAGGGATCTAAACTTCTTCTGCAACATCAACACAACAGTTTGGAGGGACAGCTATATCTAACAAAGGTTACCTCTGCTATGGAATAGACTCCCCATCCACATAAAACAAAGTTCATCCCTGCCAATAGTCATGAGCAACTTGGATTTATGGATGTGAAAGAAAAAATGTCCCCATAATTACCCAATGTACTACTGATAGATAGTGGCAGCTCTAAATGCTTTATCCTATGCATGGTTCCTTTCAAATTTTCTGTGTTATTATATCAATTATTTTCATTAGGGGTAATATATAATTATCAACAATGGGATGAATAAGGCCAATCTTTAACCAAATGGGATCAGTTAATTTGAGCACAAAAAGGGAAACTGGCTAGGCTTAAAATGGCCCACAAGGGTAGCCAGCCTAGTACTTACCTATGAACCACACAACTATGGGTGATTCTGGTGACTGTGACACTGGAATAAGTACCCCTGTGCAAACATGTATATTGTGAGAGGATCCAGTCTCTACATCAGTGTCTAGAAAATTGTCCATTTTATAAAGTATACATCTACATATTCCAGAACTAAAGAATTAATGCTCCAGTACTGCCAGGCCATGGTCAGGTCATAACAAGAGCCTTCTGTGTAGGTCTGAAGACTATGCAAAGAGAGTGACAACAGATTTATGCAAGGAATACAGAGGAGAGACTCCAAAAGGATGAAACGGATGAAGGTGATGAAGAGAAAAGCATTTGTCCAGTGACTTGAAGACTTATAAACAAGAGACCAGTAGAGATATGGGGGTAGAAAAGATCATATCACAGAGATGTGAAAAAGTTGTCATGAACAAGAATAACAGGAGAAGGCGGAGGGAGAGAGTAGAAGTAACACAGTACAGGGATCAAGTTCTCCTGGGTTCTATAAAAACATGTATGAAGATGGTCACAGACTCCTGGAGTGGGATACCAAAACTGAAAGTGGAGAGGGAAATCACTGAGGCATTCAAGGATGCAAGATAAGGTAGAGAAGGGGGTGAATGAAAGGATAGGGCTAGAGGGGAGGTAGAATGTTGAATAAACTTAAAGACAGAGTTCATGGACTCATTGTCTCCTTATACTCCGGATAATTTGACACAGCTAGGACAAATAGACTCACAATCTCTGCCAACAGAAAACTTCTGGGGTCTAAGAAGATTGGTGGGCTGGTCACTTCCAGTAATGTCAGACACTATCAGACAAGAAGAGGCTGACTACATTATATTTAGCTTCAGTTTGCTCACATCCTATGTTGCTATAATTATGTGATTTCTATCAACTGATATGCAAGATCTTCCTGAAACAAATATTCTTTTAAGTCAGTAATGTGTCCTGCACTAGAACATGTCCTAGGTATTTTCTCAGCACTCATAAGGGATGCATGATGCTGGACAAGTTACACTGCACTAGTGAGATGTTTCCAGGTACATCATGGGACACAGAATCACTGCCAGGTTATTCTAAGGTCTGCAGCCTTCAGGAATAATGAATGGCATAAATTAAAGCGTGTACCTGTTATTTTCCTGTCACCAGAAATTTGTGCATATTGTTGGCTCGGTGTTCAGCAGCAATGTGTCTGTCAGTCATCCCATCCTTTGCTCATGGTTCTACTTCACAACATTGAAATTTCATTACGTTGAAATTCAAAACATTGAGGCGAAAACATTGAAATCCCAAAACAATGAAAATTGAAAACATTGAAAGTGTGCTTCATAACATTGAAAATGACAGTGCATATGTAAATAACAACCCCTTCTCCTATGACAACACCTAACTAAGAAACAGACTTTCTACTATGTTTCTGCAGAAGGGCAAGCTCCCTTGCACCTCTGAACCCTTCATACCCCCCATAAATTAAGTATACCAACTCCAATATCGCACTACAGTGGAAAAAAAGTTAATTTCCTAACCTCACTGCATCACGGTCATCATACACTAAGGTTAGGAAATTAACTTTTTTCCACTGTAGTGCAATCTTGGAGTTGGTATATTTAATTTATGGGGGGTGCAGGGGGCTTGCTCCCCTGCAGCAACTTAGTAGAAAGTGTGTTTGTTAGTTAGATATTGTTATAGGTGGAGGGGATCTTATTTATGTGTGTTGTAGTTTTCAATGTTATGAAGCTAAGTTCCAATGTTCTGAAGTTTCGTTGTTTTGGGTTTTCAGTGTTTTGAATTTTCAATGTTATGATCCCAATGTTATGAATTTCAACATTATGAGATTTCAATGTTTTGAAGTAGACCCTTTCTCATGCATGTCATGAAGCAGAGAAATCTCTGTGCTCCACACATCTGATATTATATCAGTCTTTGCATCTGATGCATCTTAAAGCAAAATTATACAAATATCACAGGCATGTCCAATATAACAGGATACATGGTCCTACCACAGGGTTCACCTGCCCAGCCTAGAAACAATGGTGGCTTCTGATAATGATGTACCCATACAACTGGTAGATGCATGCAGCATAGTCATTCCAAATGTCAGCTGAGGTAGATGCACACAATATTTTCATCTATGACAGCTGTAATTAGATTGAGTTAACACTGGTGACAATGTGAATATGGGTATTTATATAATGTCACGTACACACATAGGCCAGTGCATTGTATAGAAATGCATAATTAGAAATCTTCTTTGAGTTTAACATACATAGCTCTGTCTTCTCCCTACCCAGACTGTAACATCTTCAACTTGTTTAGCAATGCGTTTTTTAGTAGGCCATCACCCTTTGCCCTCCATTCCTGCATGAATATCTGTCAGTTTGCATGTGCAGTTCTGGATAACAGTCTGCTAGTTGTGACATGCTGTGGCAGTAAAATCTGAGCAGTGAATTCTGTTTATTGTCATACATTTCAAGAGCAAATAATGAGGGTGATGATCAGTACATCCCAGTTATAATTCTTTGTATCAAGGTTTATCTGCTTCATGTACTAGTTACAGAAAGAAAATAAAAAAGTAAAAAACATGTAGGATCACAAAGAGTTTTACTGACTTTCAAAGCCTTAGAATGACAGTAGAACAATACTTTTGTACTGTCAAACAGACAGTATGCATAACTGAAGTGTCTTCCCGAAGAATGATCTTCGTTAAAAGCTGTTAATTGCTTTGCTTTGCCAGACTACACATACTGGAACAGCCTTTAAAGCTGTTTCATCTTCTGCCACTGTTCTTTGTTAGCTGGCACTCTCTGCTGTCAATCTATTGCAAGATATGTACCCCCGGATTCACTAATCTTCCATGCAGGACTAGCTTAGTCCTGCATGGGAGCACCTGTTTAGGAGCAGGACGGCAGCAAGCCATGTATATTAATGAAGGAGTGCTGCCCAAGCTCCTAGGCTTACACGGAGCATGTACGAGTGCAGGGGGTGTGTCTGAGAGCAGAGCTCGCAGACTAAACATGCCCCTGCAATGTAGAACAGCAGAAAGTGGTAGGAAATGAGCAAGACCGCTCATAGATGTCTGCATATCCCCACCAACAGTACCCCATGTGTATAACAGCAACAGGACATATAAATAAAATGAAGAAACCCTTTTAGTTTTTTTTTAAATCCGATTAAAGCTAACCATAGGTGAGTGGGTGTGCCCATCGCTTAGCTACGGTTAAAGTAGCTAAAAAGGCTGAAGAGGATAACAAGGAAGATATATGCAAATGAAGCAACACAGCAGTAGTGTAGTGGGCAGAGTTTTCACCTAATGAGCAGGCATTCCCGGTTCGAGTCCCACTGCAGCACAGTTTATTTTACATGGCAAAGCACATTATAACCAATATTGTTGTTGCAAACCCCACTAAATAACATATATTTATGAACTGGAGTACTGCAGGGAATGCACATTTGAAGTGTGATTGTCATAATGAATAAGGCACTAGTAAGCAGGTTTAAGCATAAATAAGCAGTAGTAAGCATATGTAAGCAAATGTAGGCATGTTTAAGTGCATTTGTGAGGGCTAAGCACTGCCTACACAGACTAATCCATTTAGAAGCTAACTGAGTGTAAGAAACTGTAACCAGAAGTTAGCAGTGCTTAGCTCTGTGCAAATCCACGCAAACCCGCTTACAACTGCTTTAAAGTGCCTTAATCACTCTGTATCCAATGGCCCGTGTTCTGCCCAGCAACAAAATATAGTCTCTGCAAGGCTCGAACCCAGCCCCGCCCCTCCACTACAGTCACAGTAGTTAATCACTAAGCCATCACAGCAATGCATATGAATGAGGCTTCAACAAACACATCCTCATCACAGGAAAATCAAACTGAACATGTGAAATTAATCTATGTACAATGTGATGTTGTATAACCTGCTACATAACATAAATATGTGAACTGGAATACTGCAGTAAGGCCAGATGTGAGATGTTATTGTAATAAAGTGTTGATGTCCCCAGGACCCCATACAGTGTACATAAACATGAATCACAGATACCAGACACAGATATAACATATAACAAATAATAAATCAATGTCAAAAGGAAAATATAATGCTAATTAAATATTAAGCAACACTAAGTATTGCACAGCTCAGCTTATGTGGTGTAAGCAATGTGTAGGCTGGCTAACTCAATCTACCCAGTGGTATACTCCTTTAAGCCATGCCAACATTAGGTAAGCAGGTGTACCCATAGCTTAGCATTTTCAAAACCATCCAATCATGTGAAAGTGTGGGAAATCAAGTGTATTTAAACCCCGCAGGTGCCAATAATTCCCATAACTGGTTGCAGCCCTACTGTAGGCAGAATGGCTGGAGTTGGGGGAGGCACTCAATTTAGAGAGCAGCGCTGGGGCACCCAGGAGTCCAGATTCATCGTATGGCTTCTGGTAAAACACCATAAGGACAGACTACTGCAGGCCAGTACCAGGACTCTCAGTATAAAGTGGAGGCCTGGGACAGTCTTGCCCATGACCTCACCAGTGCCACTGGTATTCCCTGGACTGGTGAGCAGGTCAGGAATCACCATGCTGACCTGAAGCAGTGGAGGGGTGATCTCTTGGAGCAGTGGATCCAAGAATCAAGGCAGATGGCCGATGCCCCAGCACTGAGTAAGTACCCATTCTACTACGTAGATAATGATTGCCTAGCATGTGTATACTATGGATAGATAATGGCTAAATATCACTGTATGTCTCTGACAGCTGCAAATGAGTGAGCTGTGAACCAGCAAGCCCATGCTGCTAGGCTGCAAAGGCTGTGTCGTGAGGCAGATTAGTAATAATCTTGCATGTACTGTCATAAGAAAAAAATATAACAGTTCTAGAAAGTGTTGTACCAGTATAAAAATGTATTGTGTATGGGATGTACTGAATAAACCAGACAATATGGCAGGAAGATTGTCATATAGGTTGTGTGGAAATAAAGGTGTAATATCTTGTGAATAAAAGTATAACCCCTGGAGTGCTTGTGTACATTCTGCTTTCATATGTTGTTGTAGTGTTGCATTTTATAAGTAGTACTGTTGTATGAAGCAGAGTTACCCACACTGTTGAACACAGTTAAAATGTGTAGGAAGTTCAGCATAACAATGTTGGAAGTCCCAAGAGGTCAGTCATATAGAACAACTGAGGGAGACTTAGAAACCATTGGAATGCTTCATACCAATTCATTCCCTAATAGCACACTGTACTATAATGTCAATTGCAATATTTTTACCACACACAGCAGAGGTTTGAATCCCGGGAGTGGTAGTAAGTTGTATGAATAATCATACCCCACAACTGTACAGAGTTTGTGAGAATGTTCAGAAAGAAAGCTGCATGCATAATTAGACCCAACTGTACAGACTTAGCTAGAATGTTCAGATAGTACGCTGTAAGCATAATCATAACCATCAACTGTACAGACTGTGGCAGAATGTTCAGTTAGTAAGCTGTATGCATAGACATACCCCTCAACTGTTCTGATCTGTCCAGCATGTCCAGATAAATGGCCCATATCTGCTGCCCGGTAACCTGTTCCCCTGACACATCAGTGAGATGATCCAAGAAATGTAGGCAGCTTATACTGACATATAATGGATAGTGAGACCTGAACATAAAAAGTGAATGTATATGAAAGCAAACCTGTCATTGTAGCATCGCACCCAAAGTGTATGACAGCTATTCCAAAATATGTCACATTAACACCTGCATCCTGTCAAGCCTTGACCAGAGTCTGTGCAATAACGGATTGTTAGGTATATGTATAACATCAACATGGAATCTGGGAGTATGTGTAGTATTCATCAGGTAGTGTTAACAAATATTTCTCCACAGCTATATCAGGTAAGAGGTGTAGACTGTAGTTACAACACAGTTCACTCCTATACATGTTTACAAGCATGGAATCTGGGAGTATGTGTAGAAGGTAGTGTTAACAAAGATTTTCCCCACAGCTATAACAGGTAAGAGGTGCAGACTGTAGTTACAACACAGTTCACTCATATACTTGTCTACAAGTATGGAATCTGGGAGTATGTGTAGAATTTGTCAGGTAGTGTTAAAATATTTTCTCAGCAGCTATAACAGGTAAGAGGTGTAGACTATACGTAAGACACAGTCCACATATATACTAATCTACAAACATATCATTGTACAAAGGAAGGCCATTGGGTAGTGTAATAATACATGTAAGGGACAGAACACTGCAGTGACTAAGAAAGTTGTGAAAACTACAGGGATATATTAGTTGTTAACTGACCTCTCTCTCTCACCCCCACCATATGCGCAACAATAACCTAATTACACACCTAAATGGGTACATGTACATTCCAATCTTTTGTTGGGACATATGTCCTATTGGTTTATAAATATTCACATTTGGTTCTATTCATTTGCCATGTTAATATACTCCCATATTGGTGGCCTGTTGCCACCAATGAAACATGCATGCTGTTGTAATGGCCACTGTTGTCCCATACATGCATGTGTTCTGCTCACGCTGCAACTGTTATAAATCTAGTGTCTTGGGTTAATGGGAATACCTATGCATGCTGTTATAACTAATCCTGAATGCTGTTGACTGTTACTAACCGATATCTGTTCTAAAATGGCAACACCATAGCTCACATGGGAAGGCAGGTCCCAGCGGACCCACCTGTCCCACCTCAGCTGGCCATGGCATCGGACACCAGCATGTCTGGGGCCCAGCCTGGGACCTCTTCCTCTGTTGGCCCTGCACCACCTTCGGGTGGAACTGCCTCAAGGGGATGGGGCTTGCCCCCCCCCGGGAGTGGGGGCGGAGAGGTAGCTGTCACCCACCGTCAGGTCCGGGCTGTGGTGCGTAGGGAGCTCGACAGAGAAATTCAAGACCAGCTACGCCAGCTTGAGGACAGAGTAGCGCAATTAGGGGGTGAGCCTGCCCCTCATACCCAGCCCCCAGCACAGCCACCTTTGGGGTCGTGAAGGTGCAGTGGAGACTGTCCATGTGTGGGGACCTCAGTACCACTGTTTCCATTTGGGGGCTCATGGGCTTGCGACTTCCAAACACCCCTCCCCGTCTAAGGTGTTTACCCCCCACATGGTGTCATATACCACCCCTGTATGCATCTTGTTTGTATTGTCTGTTAACCTACCCAAACTACCTCCCCAAATATACCTACTACCCCTCCCCAATATCCCACTCTCACCTGAAAATAAAAAGGGCAATCTGTTCCCACAAAAAAATATCACCCCATACATAGCTGTCCATTTTGTACACATGTCCACTGGACACAAGTAATCCAGTCTAACTGGCATCACAATGAATTAATGTTGTCCAAACCCCCACCAAGGGGTTTGAGTGTCCAAATCTACCTCCAAATTCAGTGTATATGCACAGATGTTTCTGTAGAAGAAATGGGCAGCTATGGACATTCCCTACACCCTCCTGCACATCTCTATCTATTTTCCCTACTATCTTTCCCTCTTTGTGCCCCTTTTTCACCACTTTCCTATCAACCCTTTTTTCTTTTCTTTTAAAGAAATGAGCGCGGGGTAAGCGGGAGTAAGCACTTTTAAGCAGCAGTAAGTGGGTTTAAGCCTATTTGAATGGGGGTAAGCACTGCCTACACAGGTTAAGCAATCCAGAAGCTAACAAAGTATAAGAAACTGTAACCGGTAGTTAGCAATGCTTAGCTCCGTGCAAACCCACTTACAACTGCTTTAAAGTGCCTTAACTACTCTGTATCCATTGGCTTGTGTTCTGCCCAGCAACAAAATAAACAGCTTCAGCAAGGCTCAAACCCAGGGCCCTGCATACCACAGACAAAGTGATTTGCCACTAAGCCATGCTAGATATGCATAAATCTGATGTTTTCAGAAACATATCATCCAGCCCAGTCATGCAACTGTACAGAGAATGTATACCAACATCTAGATATATGTGTGTGTGTAAATATATTAATATCTAAACAGATACAACATAGCTATATATGTTGATATATATATATATATATATATATATATATATATATATATATATATATATATATATATATATATATATATATATATATATATATATATATATATATATATGTATATATATATATATATATATATATATATATATGTATATATATATATATATATATATATATATATATATATATATATACATATATATATATATATATATACATGCAAATGCCTACATCGACAAATATATATGCCTACACCTATATGTCTACATATACACAGCAAGGTACATATATGTACGCATATATATATCTATGTAGGTATATACTGACATAGTCATATATATGTAAGCAGATATACATATATCTATATAGGTATATGTGGCTATACATCTGTAGACAGCAATGGTAGATTAACAAAAACAAATATGTCCACATGTACTGTTAATGGGGTTGAGAGGCCCCAAACAGTATGTGTCTTGTATGAATAGGCATCCCCCCTCCCAGAGCAAATCACATCCACCCTGCAACACACTACCAAGTGTTGCAGATCCCATAACCAGGACCTGACATGACATGGGCAAAAAGATGTTAACAGTACTACATCCCACCTGTATGATGTCAGGCTGGTATTGGTAGCATACCATGCAGTACAGTCTGGCTCCCATAGCAAATGTACAATGTGGAAGCTATCAACATCCCCAGGATACATATACACAGACCCATATATGCAGATACAGATATACATGTGTGTGTATATATATATATATATATATATATATATATATATATATATATATACATATGTAGAAGGTGCACAAAATATGGAACAGCCACTATGCCTACAGTTCACACCTGAACACCTGGACACTGTATGGGCCACCCATACAAGTGACAATCATTGCCTACAACATATACCCACTGAGAGGTCATGGGACAAAACACCACACACAGGTTTGCAGAAATGGAAAACCTTTATTTGTGTACTATTGCAGTTTTATATACTATTGCTACTGTAATTGGGATTGTCTTCACTGACATGGTGTGTGTGGGAGGTCACATCTGCTTTTCACATGTGCGCCATTGGCTAATGACAGACATCCTAAGAACATCATAGTAAAGTACCACTGCTAGCACGTACTGCCCCTGTCGACTGCAGCAGAGATATTGGCCAATATGTGTGGACATTCTGACATACTCTGTACAGTCCATAGGTATACACAGAACCCCTTAGTGCAAAACATGCGTACCATGCCTGACAGTATGGATGTCAACAGCCATGTAGATGGGTATAACACATAATGACTGGTATACATATGTCACCATAGGTTATGCATTCACACACCCCTGGCTGGCCTGACACGTAATAACTGCTGGTACAGGGGTAACATGGCCACATACTACCCACTAGATATTGACATACATCTCTACTGCATCTCACTGCTCTGTCTGACATACATGACTGTTAAGGGAGGCCTGGCAGCAGTACATCTGGCATGTATCTGCACATGACATTTCACTGGGTAAGTACACTAAGCTGTTAGGCATGTAACAATGCACTGTGCAGGCTACAGGCAGACTGGCTCAACACTGGGCTACATCTCCTATGGGGGGGGGTGCACATGTACCTGCATATATAGTAGACTGTACAGGCATGTCACAGCACAGGGTAAGATACACATGTGTAAAAGTGCATAACCACAATCAATGAGAACAGAGCCACAGCCACATATGGCAAGCTAGCATAATATTACAATATATGGACTATCTGTTTGACACTATCCTCATATATGCCACTCACACCCTAACCCTACATATACTGGGCCACTACACAGTTTGGTCTGATGACTAACTGTGGTATGGGATATGTGTGTGTATGGCCCTACAAACATGTAAGTCAGTACAGTAACATACAGTGGAACAGCATGTAATATCAGTTAGGATGGGACCTAGGACGATGACAACTACAAAAGTCTGTACACAGGCCAAGGTACATATTAACAATACACACACTGTAGACATTCACCATAAGTATACATACCTCAGTACTGTTCAAACAACCACAGTATGTCCAGGTTATGTCATCAAATATAACCCCTACTGTACATAACGTGTAGCAGTCTGATATCTCACTGGCTTTTTATCAGATATGATGACACTAATTATGTACAGCATATATGCACCTCTTAATGCATGACATATGTACAAAGGTTGACTGAGTTGTGGTTGGCAGCACATACACAGGGCCAATATTGACATGTTGCTGTGATAATCAGCCCTGAATCAGCTGGTAAACTCCCCTACCAGAGGTGAAAACATATTGGACCTGGTCATCACCAACATGGGCGACAGGTGTTCCACACCTGAGGTCAACCTGTCACTGGTTAGATTAGACCATAAACTAATCACTCTGGATGTCCACACCCCACCGCCACCCCCAACTAAGGAAACCACAGTAAAAAACTTTTCTAAAGCAAACTACACCTTACTTAAGACAGAGGTGGTAAGTTTCACAGCCCCCACGCTAAAGGATAATGCTGCCCAAGATGCAGAAACCTTTACAAATGTAGTCTATGAGCACGTACAAGGATGCATGGATCATGCCATCCCTAGCAAAACCAAGACTCACTCCTCTAAGACAAGGAAACCAGTTTGGTGGACCTTTGCAATAAACAGGCTATGCAACAGAAGGAGGAAACTAGTTCAGAAAAAAAGCAAATCCCAAGAGGGAAAGACATCCCTGATCAGTATCAGTAAGAATCTGAGATCCCTCATGAAATCATCCAAGGCTAACTTCGAAAGAAAAATAGCCAAGGATTCAAAAGATAACCACAAAGCCTTCTTTAGCTATGTTAAGAATCTAAGTGGCAACTCACAGATATGCACTGAACTAGTGCAAAATAGCACAAAATATACTGAACCTACTGTTATTGCCAAAATCCTGGCAGATAGATTCAGTGCAAACTTCACCACCCTCTCACCTTCAAAAGGGCCCACAACAATACCGGAAAAGTGTAGTGTCCCAAAAATCACAGAAGCACAGGTGAAAACAGTCCTTTCAAAAGCCAACAACAAAGCATTAATGGGACCAGATGTTGTCCCAGGCTGCGTCTTGCACGAACTACAGAACGAACTAGCCCCCCACCTAAACACGCTGTTCAACCTCAGCCTCTAAACAGGCTATGTGCCCATACAATGGCGCACAGCAATGATTATTCCTCTCCACAAAGGAGGGGCCACAACTGACCCTGGTAACTATCGCCCCATAAGCCTGACTAGCCTAGATTGTAAGGCTATGGAGTGCATCATCATGGAACTCTTTAACAAAGACATTGGGAACCTCCAAACACTTGACCCGACCTAGTTTGGCTTTGTTAAGGGCAGATCATGCTTACTAAACCTGGTTGACTTCTTCAAGACAGTCACCAAGGCCATAGATGAGGGAAAGGTGGTTCACACAGCCTACCTTGACCTTGCCAAGGCTTTCGACCCCATTCCCCACTCAGGTATTACAGAAAAACTCACCAGCCTGAACATAAACCGCTACGTCATGAGATGGGTTGCCAACTGACTTACAGACAGAACTCACACGGTAAGAATAGCAGGCTCCAGGTCCAATTCTAAACCAGTCACAAGTGGTGTCCTGCAAGGCTCAGTCCTGGGACCCCTACTGTTCGGCATATACGTCTCAGAAGTACAGGCAAACACAGGAGAACTATGGCTAACCAAGTTCGCTGATGACTGCAAACTGGGAGCCATAACTGACTCTCCGACTGACATGGACATCTTCCAAAAGGGCCTTACTGAGATGGACACCTGGTGTCAAAGTCATGGCCTCAAGCTAAATGCCAAAAAATGCATAGTCATCCCGTTTGGGGAAAAATAAAACACCTACGAATTACCACATAGATGGCAGCCCCCTTAATACAGAAGAGGTAATAAGAGATCTGGGGACCCAGGTAGATAGTAATCTCTCCTTTGACAATCATATTGCCAAAGTATTTAGGAAATCCTTCTATGTGGCCCATCTAATTACTAAAGGGTTTGCATCTAGAAATCAAGAGGTTATAGTGCCCCTCTACTCATCACTCATTAGACCCATCATAGAGTACAATGCCCCATTTGGGATGTACCTCACAAGACACTTCCAACAGCTGGAAAGACCACAAAAGTACCTCACCAAGAGGATTACTGGTCTCAAACATATGTCCTATGCAGCCCAACTGAAAAAAACTCCGGCTGTACTCAGTGGCATATCGCTTAGTCAGAGGTGATCTCTGCTTGACTTACAAAGCCATGTCCCACTCAGAAATGATGGACATGCTCCACCTAAATAAATCCAAGTCACTGTCAGCCACATGCTCTAGTAAGGTAAACCTCATCACAACAATAAATAGAATATGCTGGAGGGATAGATTCCTGTCACAGAGACTCCCCATGCTTTGGAACAAAATTCCAAATTACATCAGGCAGAGCCCCTCACTAACAATCTTCAAGAGAAACCTTGACGAGTGGATGGGTAACAGAAAATACACCCCTGGGATCACTTCATTGACTCTGCTTGACAGAGGATCAGTTAATTAATCAATGGGGTGGCGAAAGCCGACACACTCTGGCTAGGCTTGTAAATGCCCTCGGTCAGATAGCCTAGTACCTACCTATGAACCTATAACATCATACATTTACTGTTGTAACAGGGTTTGTTGCAACATATGTCCTATGACAGATATGAAGTCAGTAACTGTCATAGGTTTCACCATCTACAGACTGCAATCCTCACACTACCTTCTGCAGTTCACAGATACATGTTATGTGGGTAACACTTGACACCAAAGGCACCACACACTGCCCAGTCTGCAGATGACCCTACAGATGGGGAGTCCTCATAAACATGCAACTGACATGGCAGGTATTCATACATGTAGGACAGCCATACCCGCACACACCCTGTTAAACCAACATTACTCAAAATGCAGTATAGCAGCACTTACAGTCTATAGTCATGTCAGGCACATCCCCCTCCTGTGTCTTGGCCTGTTTCCACAGTATATGTTGTCAGAGGAAAATCACTATTCCATCTGAGATGCTGTTTGCCAAACAATAGAACGAGTTCCTGCTCACAGTGAATGAAAAGGACCAACACAAACATGATGTTCCTAGATGCTGAAGTGTGTTTCCATGCAACTGGCTATGGGAATGTCACCACAGCTGTTCCACATGCAATCAGCTAGGGAAGGGCTGAAATTCATGCAAAGGCCATCAGCTGATCATGAGCATTACCTAAAATACATGTGCTGCTGTCTAAGAAAAGCAGGTATAGGTCTCCACATCCACCAGTGAGGGAGTGAGAGAGGCAGACAGAGTCATTGACTAGTCAGGGAGGGGTGACAGATTAAAACCTAAGCATGTTTGTGTCTCACACCTACCAGCACAGAGTATCAAACTCCTAATGACTATGTATTGCTATCACAGTCCTATGTAGTTGTTGGATGTGCCACATAGATTACCTGTTGTGGAGTCCGCAGAACATATATGTGATGGTGAGTGACATCTGCAACAGGGATATGGTAGCTATATGGTAGGTGATGTACACATGCCTGTCCACATGAGCAGGTGCCATCATCAACACAGCCACACTCTCACAGGGACGCACACACACTGACACACTTGGCAGGGCCAGGGATACAGGTCATCCCTAGTGAGATTGCTGCAACACATTACTGTGCAGGTATCACATGCAATACATGGGTCATACGGAGGTTATATGAGCAAAGGATATGGGGAGGTGTCTGACATCAGATAGCATGCTTCAGTATGCCACTGGAGGCTGTAGTGAGTGTGGATGTGATCATACACATCATACAACACACACACGAACACACAGGGTGCCAGCACTGACAGGCATGGGTGCATTTCTGCGTGGGTATGTGGCCATCAACTGTGCTAGTTGGCTATACAGGCTAGGTGATGGGTATACCTTGGCATCAGGCCACATAACAATGGTCTGCATTGTGGCTCAGGCCTGTGGTTTCTGCATTTGCCCACACAGGTAGGTATTGTATCCACCATCCAGTCACCTAGGTGGCTATTGTGTGTGGCCAATGCTGTACATCGCTTGCCATGTATGTGTTCCCTAGTCCATGACATGGATGGTGTCTGGGATGTACACACCTCCCACATGCATGTACAGTGACATGTGGAACTGTACCTGGGGTGTTGGGCCCATGTTGTGTACACAGATTATCATCTGATGTGCCAGTCTTGGCCACCTGTGGCAGAAAATGGTAATGGGCAGCAGGTTAACCCTGCACCTACAATGATAGCATGCTAACGGCATTCCCTGGTGTCAGTGGCATCTCTCCATACAGGGCATGTTTTCAGGCATTGTATGTCCTTTGTGGGTCACATGTGATGGCACCACAGGTGTTGCAGGTGTCCAGTGGGGAACATGGGGAAGGTGCACTGTCTGCATATAAGTGCCTATTGGACAGATTGACAGGGTGCCAATGCCCTCTGTAGGCCATTGCAATCACTCCATAGTTACTATCAGTCACCAATATGCAGTGTATTACACACATATTGGCTGTTGCCTCGGCGTGTGTGTGTGTGTGTGTGTGTGTGTGTGTGTGTGTGTGTGTGTATGTGTGTGTGTGTATGTGGCATGGGTTAAGAGTTTGCTCTGGGTAATACTGGCTTGCTAACTGTGATTGCCTGGCCGTGATGTCAAATGTATGGGTATGAATTTGCACCCTAGCCTCTCAGCTATTTCATGTCTGTTATCCCTGTACAGTGGACATTGTGATATAGGGCCACCATAAAAGACTTTTGTAAAATCTGCCACACATTGAGCCCATGTGTCACACACTCACACCTACACACACACACACACACACACACACACACACCTGTCATGTCTGAGAGTTGAACCACTACCTCACTAGTTTATTACATTACAGCACTACACAGTTATAGTACACACCACAGAGATCACTGGAGTATTTCTTCCCCAAAGGTGTATTTCACATTGGATGATATCAGCAGGACTGCCAAAGTAGGCCATTAGACATGTACTGAGTGTGACTAGCCTAAAATGCATTGCTCCCCACACAGACATTGAAACACACACAAAACATCCACAACCAACATGTGTGGGTATTGTACCCCAACAGAGGTCTAAATCACAGAGCTGTTATAGGACGCACCACAGGGATTCCTGGAGACCTCCTTCCCCAAAGGTGTATTTCACACTGGATGACATCAGCAGGACTGCCAAAGTAGGCCATTAGACATGTACTGAGTGTGACTAATGTAAAATGCATTGCTCCCTCACAGACATTGAAACACACACAAAACATCCACAACTGACATGTGTGGGTATGGAACCCCTTACAGAGATCTATATCACACTATAGCAGTATGCAGTTATGGCACATGCTATGGAGATTACAGGGTTATATACTTTCCAGAGGTGTATTTCTAGGTGGATGACATCAGCAGCCTTGCCAAAGTAGATCATGCAAATTGTATGGAGTGTGACTACCCTAAACAGCATTGGTCTCTACACAGACACACACTTGCCATCAGACCTCCCAACCGTTCCGAATTACTCATTTTTTACCGAGTTTTGGGGTCCAAATGAAGGGGTGCCACAATTCCCAAGTGGCACCCCTTCATTTCCCATTTTTTTCTTTTTGTTTTCTAAATTTTTTAAAATATCCTGCTGTCGGAGCTGATGTCATCACGTGCGCAATGACGTCAGTGCCGTCAGGCTACCAGCCAGTCGGAATTTAGCTCAAGGAGCTCGCATCATCATTTCCGGCTGGCTGGCCGTTCACATCATCATTTCCAGCGGTTAAGTTAACGGCGGGATTAATGGCAGCAGCATGGGGAACAGGAGCCCACCAGGATTAATGGCAGCAGCGAGCCCACGGAGCGGGACTAATGAGCCGGGATTAATGGCTGAGGCGGGACTCAGGATTAATGGCAGCAGCGAGCCCACGGAGCGGACAGCAACAACATGAGGAAGGGATTAATGGCAGCAGCGAGCCCAGCAACATGAGGAAAGGAACAGAATGGGAGCTGGGCTGGGGAATGGAGTACTACTCAGGGTAAGGTTACCAGGTGTGTGTGTGTGCCATTATTGTTCTTCACATGTCAGGATTTTCTAGGGAGTGACCAGTTTCTTGGTGAAGTCCTCAAACTAACCTGTAAAACCTACCTGTATTTTCCTTAGTATCAAAGCACATAATAGTGAGCATTGTATCAGTAAATGCTAAATTATAACTGTTAAATAGTCATGGCTGTAACCTAAGAGTTTGATTTGTACATAGTTGTATGGTGACAATATTTGAATATTCTGAATATTTTATTGTTGTTGCAATCAAAAAAATAAAATTGTTGCACAGTTCCAAAAAAAATCTTGGCTGTGCCCTTATGTAATAAAATAGTGAATGTATTAAAAATGGTACTATAAAACACCCCGCATCAACTAAACACTCTATTCCAAAAAGTTCAGACCACCTTCCTATGCACCACTTTTACTTCACTACAAAAAGACAAAAGAAATTGAAATGCTTTTAGAATAAATCTCCAGAGATGTCCTAAATGGAGGTGACAGTTTACATCCCTGGCTCAGCAGAATATATTGAGTACACCTTGTTAGTCATTTTTGTAATCTCTGTTTCACTAGCAAATCCTTGACTACTGTCTGGAAGCAAGCCATTATATATAATAATAGCAGACCTTAAAATCACCAAACTGGCCAATGACTTTAGACCAGCCGACAATTTTAGCAGCTACAGGGAAAATATTTGAAAAAATCATATAATTACAATGCTGTCTAGACATGAGCATAACATTTGGTTAGGGAAAAGCAGTATGATGATATTATATAGCCTAATTAATTAAATATTTTAAAATATGGATAAAGAGTGTGTTGTATTATACAAGGAAGGAATATAATTTAATAAAGTCAGGAAGGTGTATAAAGAAAAGAACACATGTATGTTTCTTGTTATGTGTGCAAGGGGCCAATGAGTTGAAAACAGCCCAAAGGTAATTTTTATCCACCACTGGCCAGATGCATTTTCTTTGGATGTGGTGTGGGTTTCAATGCTGTTTCAATGAATGTGAGTTTCAAGGGCAAAGTTTAATGTCAAGCCTATTTTCATTGTGAGACAGTATTGCTTTGTTTACCAGATGATGTCTCTTAGTGTTTCTGCATTGTTGTGCTGTAAAATGTAAAAATAAAATTCAAATCATTGTAGAAGTAAAGCAGTATGCATACATTAGTGTTTATGGTAAATGGGGCAAAATAGCCAGGTAACAGGACACTGGAATGGCTGCAGGGGGACTCCAGTCTGGTGCCATGTTTTGGTTGTCTGTTCTTCAATTTGCATTCGAAAGTTGGTATCCCACATTTCCGTTGGAGTGGGTGGGGTTACATAATTATGTATGCAAATTAGATGTTAATCAGCATACAGATTTGTACCTATTTTTCATGGGCCTTGTCCAGATTTTTGATGTTTCCAGGTTGAGAGGTATGCTTGCTATGTTAGGGAGTAGAACAACTACCTACCTAAATTATCACACTACAGCAGTTACAGGATGAGCTACAGAGATTACTGAGCTACGGCTTCCCAGAAGTGTATTTCTAGGTGGATGACATCAGCAGCCTTGCCAAAGATGAGCATTTGAATTGTAGGGAGTGTGACTACCCTAAAAAGCATTGCTCTCTACACAGACACACACACACACACACACACACACACACACACACACACACACACACACACAAAAGCACAGTTGCCATGTCTGGGAATTGAACTCCTACCTAAAAATGTTAATGTTATCACACTACAGCAGTACGCAGCCATGGGACGTGCCATGGAGATTACTGGTATACATTCCTTTCTAGGGATGCATTTTTAGGTGGATGACATCAGCAGCCTTACCAAAGTTGAGCATTTCAATTGTAGGGACTGCGGCCACCCTAAAAAGCATTGTTCTTTACACAGACAGACACACACACACACAATTGCCAATGCTGGGGTTAGAACTCCTACCTAACTAATATACCACACTACAGCAGTATGCAGTTATGGGATGCATCACAGAGATTACTGAGATACAACTCTCCCAAAGGTGTAAGAACTCCTACCTAACTAGTTTACCACACTACAGCAGTATGCAGTTATGGGATGCGCCACAGCGATTACTGAGATACAACTCTCCCAAAGGTGTATTTCACAGTAGATGACCTCAGCAGGCTTGTCATAGTGGGCTATGGGGAGGGCAGTGTGTGTGCATGGGCCATAACCCATTCATCTAGGGGTTGACATGCCACATGTGGGCACAACCTGGGTCATATTCCATAGGTACGTGTATACAGCTGTTAGATAACTACTTCCTTGAACAGTCATGTTGCACAGCTGGCACGTGCACCACATACACTATAATGCTGACAGATACCGGAGGCTAGTATCTGCAGTGTGTAACAGCAGATCCTTGTGTGGTTGTGGCCCTTTGGCTGTGTGCTGGGTGGGAGAGCCGTGGATCGCTCCTTGTCACAGTCACCCTCTTCCACACATCTATGTATGTCTACCTTTGGCTTATTATAGTGTGTTGTCCTTACATATATATCTGTATTTCTATCCACTGCATGTGCAAAGCATGTGTGGTGTATACTGAAGAGTGTCTGCACTAACATCTGCGGCTGCCAGATATGTCTGGTCCACTGATGTTTGCAGACATGGCCTTCATGTGTTTAAGTGTGTGAACATGCCTAGTATGACCTTTCAGTATGTTGTTGACTGACATTGCCTTCATTACTCCAAGTGTGTGGGCATACCCCATATGGCCGTCTGTATTGAATGTGTGGATCGAGTCCAGGTAGTTTGTACTGCAGTGCTGACCATTGTGTTGTACACCTACAGGTAGCATGCTGTCTCTGCAGGGTCTCCGTTGATCATTTGGCATGGACTGTTGCTACATTTTTGAATAGGATGGGGGGGGCACACCTGACTATTTCTACATTTCTACACAGGATTGTGGGGAGGGCACACCTGAATGTTACTATATTTCTATGTAGGATGGGGACACACCTGACTATTTCTACATTTCTACACAGGATTGGGGGGCACACCTGACTGTTACTATATTTCTACGTAGGATGGGGGGTATACCTATTTCTACATTTCTAAACAGGATTGGGGGGCACACCTGACTGTTACCATATTTCTACATGAGATGGGGGGCACACCTGACTATTTTTACATTTCTACACAGGATTGGGGGGGGCACACCTGACTGTTACTATATTTCTACGTAGGATGGGGGGCACATCTGACTATTTCTACACTGCTACATGGGATTGGAGGGGCACACCTGACTGTGACTTCATTTTTGCGTCTGATGAAGGGCCACACCTGACACTTGTACACATTTGCTAGGACTGTACTAGTATGTCGTATACGCCATTTCAGTCTGCAGTCTTACCTATTGTGCTGGCTAGAGGCATACCAGTGTACTACAGATCTTAGCTTTTAATTACCTACATATTAGTTTCTGACTTCCTGCCCTTCAAAACTGACATCTCACTGCCTGACCTGCTGAAGTCTGTCTGTGTAAGCCGAGGGGAGAGGTTACCCATAGGCCTCATTCAGAGGCCATAGCACAGCCTTTGTTTGTGTTTGTCTACACCTGTCCTGCTGGCTATGACTGCTGTTGGGTATGTGACCCCGCCCTGACTGGCATGTATGAGTCACTTACCTTGTGGGTGTCCCAGTATTGAGGGTGGTGCTGCAGGGCTGCCTATGTTGAATGCACATACTACACTCCCTACACATGGTTAGACACAGGTAGTGTACTGTTTGGCATCTCTTTCACTGTATGTGAGAGTCGGAGAGAGGTGTTATTATCTGGGTCCCTCCTGTGTCAGTGTATGTGCTATGCTTTGCCTCTTTGCCAAGGCCAGGGCATACTGGGCATGCCTCCTTCTGCCTACTAGGGCAGGCTCAGGTTGTTCCTCCTCCAAGTCACTCTGTGCCTGTGCAGGCCTTGGCAATGGGTGGGGGCTGTGTGGCCCTGCCCTGTGCTGTTCCTGCTGCAGCTGTTTTCACAGGATCATATTGTGTAGCATGGCTCATAGAAGGACAATTTGGGTACATGTAGCTGGTGAGTACTGCAAGGCTCCACTGGATGTGTCCAGGCTCCACAACCATGACTTGAGCATCCCAAACACATGCTCTATTATAATTCTGGTCTGTGCGTGTGCCTCATTATGGAGTTCTTGTTCGGGGGTGTGTGCATTTCTGATGGGTGTTATCAGCCACGGCTCCAGTGCGTATCCAGCATCCCCCACTAGGTGACTGTGAGGGATGTCCCCACTGGCAAATCTCTGGTACAGCTGCATCAGATGCCAGATGTGGGAATCGTGATAGCTTCCAGGGCAGCCAACACACACATTCATTATTATGGCCTGGGCATCACACACGACCTGGCAGTTGATGGAGGGGAAGCCCTTGCAGTTGATGTAGACCCTACCCTGTTCACCGGGTGGTGCTTTGATGTGTATGTGTGTGCAGTCTATATCGCCCACTACCTCAGGTTATTCTGCTATTTGGTGAAATAGCTGCATATTGCTGGCCAACACCTCACGAGTGTTGGGGAAATATACGTGCTCACCGACATGTGCTGATATGGTATCCGGGAACTGGTGGAGTACCCTGGATGCTGATGCCTGTGAAATCCCCATCATATCCCCAGTTGGCCTTTGGAAGGTACCTGTAGTTAGTATTCTTAGGCCTACACATACCTTGGTATCCATTGGGATGGGTTCCCCTCTGTTAGTTCTGTGTGTCAGGCATGGCTTGCACAGCTCAACAATTTGTTGTAGGAGGTTCCTGTCCACCCTATAGCACTCCACTATCTCCAGCTCATGTAGCCCCTGATAGGTAACCCTGGGTCCGTACACTCTTCTTCGTCTCCTCACTGTAGGTTGATCGACAGCATTCACATCCTTACCACCCTCAGCCTCTTCAACAAGTTGCATGATAGCTATTGCAGCCCCTATCATTTTGCTGTTGTGAGTGTTAAAAGTTCCCTGCTTGTTTACACCGGTGGTGTAGAGTGTGGGAAAAGCCAGAGGGGAAGGTGTTTGCTTAGTTTATAGTAATGTTCTGGGCTGGGCTGGTCTGCTGCCTGTGTAATTGGCTGATTCTGATACATTTCATCTGCCAGCTAAGCTAGTTCTCCTTGGTTACCTTCATACTGCTGTTTACCCTTCCTATTGCCTTCCTGTTTAAGCCTGTGTGCGTGCCGCGCAAACAGAGTGCTCAAATGTGCACACTGCTGCTATTTCCTGGTTTAATCTCTGTTTTCTTCCTGTAAAACCCGGTACTTGGTGCTCACACCCGCTTAGGCTTTGTAACGAGTGTTAAGCAAGTTTAGACACCCCCCCTAGCTTAGCTGTGCTAAGCTAGGAGAAAACCCAAGCAACAGGGCTCCAATCCACTTACAGTATGCTTGATACACACCCTCATGATGTCACCTAACTTCTAGGCTTGCACCAAGCTATTCCTATTCTTACACTGTTGGAAACTGACTCACATGTTGGGGAAAACTGGAATTCACTATCCTTCCCCTCATTTGCATAGGATTGCCTGCTAATGCATAGTTACATGTCTCACACTGAGCCTCCCCCCTAAGCAACCATTACTCACTGGCCAGGTTGTCTTTTGCCTGCCACTGACTTGCATGGTGGAATAGTGATTTTAGACTGTTTATTTTGGGTTTATTTTGTTATTTTCCCCCCAATCTCATTTGCGCGCCGCTGCCCTACACTTAAACAGCTGAGATCAGCTAAAAAAAATTGTTGATTTTTGTTTTTTTTTTTTATGTTTGCAATGCCAATGGCCTTATACTTGGCCATTGGCATGCTTACTACATGATATGCAGCCTTTGTTTGGAGCTGTCATAGCTCCGTTTTGGATTTTGCAGAAATGTACTCAGTTACTAACTGAACACATTTCTGCAGATAGCATTAGTCTTGCACGGACTGTTGCAAGCTTCCTGGATTGCAATATCACCTCATTTGCATGGATTTCACCTGCAAATGGGGTGATTTGCATACCAGGACTTAGTCCTTGCAGGATTAGTGCAGGAGCACTCGTGCATGCCCCTGCAGGCTGTTCCTGGATCGCATGGCAGGCATATTGCCTGATTGAGCTCTTGCACCGATCTTGCACTCCCTGCAAGTTTTTGAGAATCCGGAGGGTAGTCTTAACAGCACTTAGTGGTACTTAAGTGTTTGTTAAGCACCTTTCTGACATCAGAAAAATAAATAACAAACTTGCCATTTTCACATTTTTGGAGCATAAATGTGTTACTCTGTGTGTATTCACTGACTCTTGCACTCACGTGTACATACATATATATACAATATATAGCCATATTCCAAACTAAAGCAAAAAAATGTCATAAATAACACTAATTTGTAAATCCATTGCTTTGTTTGAATATTATCTATAACACTGGATATAGTATTTCAATGCTTAAGCTAGTAATTTGACACATACATATACATACACAAATGCATGCCCAGCAGCACAGTCTAGTATTTGTCAGCCTTGTCAAATCTTGAAGAATCTGATAAATAACATTCATTGCCACAGTCCTTTCTTGTTTCTATGGTAGTTCAACGTCATCAGCCAGACCAGTCTGGCAAACCAATGTTACATTTACTGCAGGCTAAAAAAGAGACATATCTAACCTAATATTATATGTCAGCTCATTTAAACAGTCTTTGTTTGTGAAAGGTTAACACTAACAATTAGAATTTACCTCTGCATTCAATTTGCCCTTAAGAGAGGCAGCAGTCATAAGCTTTTGAAACGTAATGAATAAAATTCATTAAAAACATTATTTGGTACATTTTGAAAATTAGATATACAGACAGATATGTGATAGTACTGAAAAATATAAAAAAGTCCTAAATATATGGATTGAGTTAGAAAAAAATACTATGTAATTAGCTGCCCTGTTCTAACTCTAACTCTAGCTAAAAAGTACTACTCTCAATCTACAACTGACTAGAAACTACAATATATATATATATATATATATATATATATATATATATATATATATATATATATATATATATATATATATATGTGTGTGTGTGTGTGTGTGTATACAGGCAATACTAGTAATGAAAATTAACACACTGATGCGGGGTAGCAGAAAGTCTTCAATCAACCATTCCACAAATGGCTGCTATGTTAGATTCTCTATAAAAAGAAAGTCACTCCATTTGACCTCTGGGAGGTGGGGGGGGGGGTGAGTCAGCAATGGAGGATATGATGTAAAAACAGTCCTTAGGAACATTGCTCCTCCGTTCTTGCATCACATCAAAACACTCCTTCCTTGTTAATCAAACTTCAAACCCTAAAGAGTAGGTCTTCTGGAAAGTAATACATTAAGGGGCACATGGTAGCTTCTGACACAAAGTCCTGATAATGTGAGGTGTGCTGGGTTTAGTGCGTGTATTCTTAATCCACTGAAAACCATTTACAGCTTCAATGCACTTTCTCTACATTTTACATTTTGTCCTAGGTTTATAGCAAAGCTATTAGATTTTATACATCTGTTTCACACTTCATAGATTTCCTTAATTTTTGCTGAAACAAATGCAGATTTTTTACAGGTTTTCCACGTTTTACAGCTTTGATGCACTTTTAATAAAGCAAAAGTTAAATTTTGATACAATTTTCACATTTTACATCTCTACTGCATTTTCACTGAAAAGTGGTTGCAGGTTTTTGTTAAGCCATTACATTTATTTTGTGTTATATAAAGGTACTGTAAAATCAGTTTGTGACTTTCAAATTATGTTTTATATCTGTAGTACAACCAACAGCAGTTGTCCATTATCATGCACTGATGGAGGAAGGATGCAATTTTCCTTGCACTTCTTGTGAAGCTGAAGCAAGAGTCCCTGGAAGCTTGCACCAGGTGCAGGCGTAGCGTCGGTGTTCTAACACCAAAGATGGCCGCCGAGCGATTCAGGTATGAGCTGTTCCCACGTGCACTACCTGCGTATGCTACGCACGCACAACTCCTGAGCCTTGTATGCTAATTACCCCATGTGCAGCAGTGTAGCATGCAAATGAAGGTATGTAGCTATTCAGGAAGTGGTGCAGGCATAATGTAAGCATGCAGAAATGTAAACCGTAGAAAACGGTTTACATTTTTGCAAACATAAAATTGGAGCCATGTCAGCCGACCAAACACATGTATTATATTGTTAATATCTACCAATGGCTAAATATATAACCATTGGCATAAAAAAGATGTACAAAATATAAAATTAACATTTTATATATATATATATATATATATATATATATATATATATATATATATATATATATATATATATATATAGTCACACAATCGCAACGTGAAAGCGCAGGGCAGCGGTGCGCAAAGGTGATACCAAGGAATATATAAAAATATAGAATAAAACCACAATGAAACACATATCATGATTTCCCCTTAATAGTCAGTGTCAGGCATGCTACACCATACTCATGGCGCAAGGGTTGCTAAGGGGCAGTGACAGTGTTATGCGCAGTAGCTAAGAATTAGTAGGTAATGCCATGCAAATGAGAGGAGTAATAGTGAATCGCAGATTCCCCGCTGGTTTAAGGATGCACCTCACAGCGTAGCGTTATAGCACCGAGGTGAGGCCTTGAGATAAAGATAACATCAAGAGAGGGGTGTGTCGCCATTCCTATAAGCACATTGGAGCATTGCTAAACTGGTCTTCCCCTAGCTAAGCAAAGCTGCAGGATAGGGGTGTGTCAAATTGCCCATAGCTATGCTTAGCTGAGAGTACACAAGGTAACCGAGTATTCATGTGAACGGAGATGAAAATGTGCATAAACCCGGTAAACGGGTATGCGAGGTGCACACTGCAGCTGAAACAGGAAGGATATAGGAAAGAAATAAGGAAATGCTGCAACAGTGAAATTGTAGTACAAATGACTAATTAACACCTAGGAGACTACAGTGGGCCATTGACAACAGCTAACAAAACTGCAAGCAGCTACCTGCAGAACAGGGAAGGGGAGGGGCTGTACTGCAAAGAAAACAGCAAAGTGTCAAAACAGAACAAAGCTGATATGCAGTATATCAGCTACAAGACACATTTCGCCATGACTGGGTAGGGAAAGTACAAAACAAGAAAGATGGCAGGTGGATGCATGCCTGATAATGGGAGGGGATCCAGGTCTAAAACTGAATTAAAGGGCAATAGATTAATCAAGGCAGGCAAGTAGATCTCCACAGTAAAGGCCCCACAGTTGCAGTACTCATTGCAAAACCCATAATTAAGACACGCAGCAGCTGGAATAGCTCATACACACCAACTTACATCAGCAGCATCCATAGCCCAATACTATAAAGTGTGAAAGCACCTCACACACATTTGTGTATTCCCATATACTCTGCACCATGGTGTATACAGACAGGGAACTTTTATTATGTGCATGTTAGGGGCTGTCATAGCTTTGATCCACCAGCATGTGTTAGAGACTGAAGGCGGTGTGGAGGATGATGCACACGACCACTGCAGGCACCAGAGGAGGAGGAGAGTGTTCAGATACAGGATAACCTACCAGGAGCTACATGATCTGGAGATAGTAAAGCGTTACAGGGTGGACAGGGATACCCTACAGCAACTTGTGGAGCTGTGCGAGCCATGCCTCAGAGCCAGAACAAAAAGACGGGAATCCATCACAGTGGATATGAAGGTATGTGTAAGCCTAAGAATACTTGCTACAGGTACCTTTCAAAGACCAACTGGGGATATCGTGGGGATCTCACAGGCATCATCATCCAGGGTACTACACCAGTTCCTGGATGCCATGTTACCACAAGCCAATGAGCACATATACTTCCCCCGAATGCAGGAGGAGTTGGCCAGCAATATGTGTCTCTTCCACCATGTGGCAGAATACCAGGAGGTACTGGGTGCAATAGACTGCATGCTCATACACATCAATTGACCACCCGGTGAGCAGGGTAGGTGCAACATAAACCGCAAGGGATACCCCTCAATCAACTGCTACGTCATGTGCAATGCCCAGGGCATTATCATGGATGCGTGTGCTGGCAGCCCTGGAAGCTATCACGACTCCCACATCTGGCATGCCTCACAGCTGTATTGGTTATTTGCCAGGGGGGACATCCCAAATGGCCACCTGGTGGGGGATGCTGGCTATGCACTGGAACCGTGGATGATGACTTCCATCTGAAATGCACACACACTCATGCAGGAATGCCATAATGAGGCACATGCACAAACCAGAATCATCACAGAGCATGTGTTTGGGATGCTGAAATCACAGTTCCATTGCTTGGACATATCTGGTGGAGCCTTGCAGTGCTCTCCAGGCACATGTGCCCACATCTTCATAGTGTGTGCCATGATACACAATATGGTCCTGTGGAAACAGCTGCAGCAGGGACAGAATGATGAAGATCCTGACAGCCCACCACCATTGCCAAGGGCTCCACAGGCACAGAGGTACTCAGACCACGAACATCCTGAGCCAGCCCCAATAGGCAGACGGAGGTGTGCCCAGTATGCACATGCCTTGGCAAAGAGGGAACGTATAGCACACACACTGACAGGGTAGGCACCTTGGGACTGACACCTTTCTCCACCTGCACACATAGTAAAAATGGATGGCATACACACAAGACTACCTGTAAATTGTCATGTATAGGCAGTCTACTGTGTGCATCCAACATAGGCAGCCCTCAACTATTGCACACACAACAGCCATTGGCACAAGGTAAGTCAACACCTGAACAGTATATTAAGCTATCAGCATAGGCAGATACTGTATGTATAGATTCATAGGTAGATACTTGGCCAACTGCCAAAGGCCATTCATAAGGCCAGCCAAAATGTGTCAGCTTTTGCCACCCCATTGATTCATTAACTGTCCCTCTGTGGAGCAGAGCCAATGGTGGGATCCCTGGGGTGCATCTACTATTTCCCATCCACCTTTCAAAGTTTCTCTTGCAGAGTGTTAGTGAGGGGCTCTGTATAATGTAGTTAGGGATGTTGTTACAAAGTATGGGGAGTGTCTGTGACAGGAAGATGTCCCTCCAGCATCTTCCAGTTATTGTTGTGGCAAGGTCAGCTCACTGCAGTGTGTGGCTTACTGTGACATGGATTCCCATAGGTGGAGCATATCCATCAAGCCTGAGTTCGACATGGCTGTGTTCGCCAGCAGAGATCATCTCTAGGTAAACAAGATGCTACTGAGTAAAGCAAGAGTTTATGCAGTCTGGCTGCATAGGCCATATGTTGGAGGCAAGTATTCCCCTTGGTGAGGTACATTCGTGGACCCCCCAGCTGTTGGACGTGTCCTCTGAGGTACATCCCACATGGGTTATTATACCCTATGACGGGACTGATGAGTGATGAGTAAAGGGGCACTATAACCCCAGTATGTCTTGATGGGAATCCTTTAGTAATCAGATGGCCTACAGAGAAGGATGTCCTAACTACTGTGGAGATATGATTTTCAAAGGGGAGATCACTATCTACCTTAGTCCCCAGATACCCCATTACCTCGTCTGTATTAAAGTGGCTGCCACTCATGTGTTAATATGTGGGTGCCAATTCCACAGGGGAATGACCATGCAGTTAGTGGCATATGGCTGGAGGCCATGCCATTGGCACCCTGTGACATTCTCTGTGAGGCCCTTTGAGGGATGTCTGTGTCAGCTAGACTATCAATCATAGATCCCAGTTTGCAGTCATTGCCAAACATGGTCTGCCATAGTCCACCTGTGTTTGCCTGTACATCTGAGACGTATATGCCAAACAGTAGGGCTCCCAGGACTGAGTCCTGTGGGGCACCAGTCGTGACTGTTCAAGAGTTGGACCTGGAGACTGCTAGTCATACCATGTGGGATATGTGTGTAAGCCCATTGGCAACCCAACCTGTGATGTATGGGTGAATGTACAGGCTGGTGTGTTTATCAATAATACCTGAGTGGGGCATGGTGTCAAAAGCCTTAGTGAGGTCCAGGAAGTATGTGTGAACCACCTCCCCTGTCATCTAACATCTTGGTGACTGCATGTAAGATGTCAAATAGGTTCAGTTGACATGAACTGCACTCAACCAAACTGACCTGGGTTGGGTCACGTGTTCGGTGGTTACCAATGTCATTGTTAATGAGTGCCATGAGGATGTGAACCATACCATTGCAGACCAGGCTAGTCAGACTTATTGGGTGGTAGTTACCATGGTCAGTTGTGATTCCACCTTGATGGAGTGGAATAACCGTTGCCACACGCCATTGTATGGGCATGTAGCCTGTGGAGAGGCTGATGTAGGAATGCTTAATTAGGTGGGGGGGCAGGTTGTCTTGTACAGTTCTCAAGATGCAGTCTGGGTCAACATCTACCTCCATTGATGCTGTGTTCTGCTGTTAGAGAGGGCTTTTCCACCTGTGTGTCTCTGATGGTTGGGATACTGTACCTTTCGCGTAGTGCTGTGGGCTCATTAGGGGTTGAAGTATGCACCGAATGTATCTGCAAGGATGTTGGTGTTATCAGTAGGGTCAACATATGTTGTGCTATATTTCGCTGGCACAGTGCAAATCTGTGTCACCATGTAGATCCTTGACATAGCTAAAAAAGGTTTTGTGGTTATCTTTCAAATCCTTGCGTATTCTGCTGATGTTAGCCTTGGATGATGTCATGAGGGGCCTACATATCATACTAATAGTGGTTACGGATGTCTGCCCTTTGTGGGATTGTTGTGTATCTGAAACACTATCCAACTTCTGTAGTATAGCCTGGTTATTGCAGAGGTCCACCAGACCGGTGTCCTTGTCTAGGAGGAGTGAGTCTTGGTTTACCAGTGATGGCACGATCCATACATCCATGTTGGTGTTTATAGACTGCATTTGTAAATCTATCTGTATCTTGAGCAGTGTTTCCCCTTAGCATGGGGGCTGTGAAACCCCCAACCCACCCCTGTCACTAGTAGTGTAAATTTAGCTGTAGGAAAGGTGTACACCGTGGTGTCCATGGGTGGGGAGATGCTAGGGTGTGGAAACAGTGAATAGTTCATGGTCAGATCTAACCAGTGACCGGTTAACCTCCACTGTGGTGCACCTGCTGCTCATGTTGGTGATGACCACATCTAGCAGTTTCCACCCATGTTTGGGAGGTTACCACCTGATACACCACATATGAAGTGATACAGTCCATGAAGCGCTGGGCCTGGAAGTGAGTACCAGAGTACGTTTCCCAGTTAATGGTATGGTAGTTGACATCGACCAATACCAGGGTGTGTGTTAGGACTGTCATGTTTTCCACTGTCTCCAGGTAGGTGGAATGGAGGTCCTGGGTCATGGAGGGTGATTGCAGTTGTGACTGATGTTACCTGCACATGGATGATCACAGAGGTATCACGCTGCCCCACTAACCTGGAGGTGTAGGTATCCATGATGAATATGGATACAGCCCCTCCATGTCTGTCAGTCCATGTTCTGTGGCTGAAATGTGTGGTATGGGTTGTAGTCTGGTAGTGCTGGTATGCTCTCAGGAGCCTTAAGACAGATTTCAGTTAATGCACAGATGTTGATGTTGTCCATCTTGAGGAGTGCTGTGAGTGCATGCATGTTGTGATCACAACCCCTGGTGCTGAGTAGCATAATCCTCGTTGAATCTGCTAATTTGATGTTTACAGAGCTGTTATTCACCTTCGATACTCTCCTAAATAAGGCACCATGGGGGCGCCAATAGCCTTGGCCAGTATTTCAAAGCATAAGGCTGACACATAGGCTGGTATGGTATCATTGCATGCATGTTCCCCATCTGTGCTTGATTTTCATCTCCCCTGTAGGTAACCTAGTGGTAAGTAATGGAAACCCTTAAACTTATACAAGTCTTCTAGCTTCCAAGATAGGCTTTGGGAGTGACTAAGTATCAGTGTTCTGTATGTTCTTGCTGTACTCAACTATTTCCTGACTACATGGTAAGTTCTCACTGTATATTGTGATCTGAACATTTGTTTATTCACATATTATGGCTGTGATGGCCTGCATGCTAGAGGTTCACAGGTAGCCTACTACCTATCTGCCCAAGGGCAATTAGAAGCATAGCTACAATGTGTTGGCCTTCCCTGCACCATTGATGAAGTAACTGAGCCTCTGTCAAGCATAGCCAATGAAGCAATTCCAGGCAGAGTTGCTGGAAGTTGTTGAAGACTGGGGTTGTGGAGGGTGATAGGGGCACTTAGTGATCTAAAGAGGGCATGTTAATGTGGCAATTCAAGACCATTCAATTCCCCCAACAGGTCTTGCAGCTATCAAACTGGACAGGCTCCCCCACCCCCTGTATGTATGGTTCTGGGACAAAGGATCCCAGGGGTGTATAGTCTGTTACCCATTCACACAACAAGGTTTCCCTTGAAGTGTGTCAGTGAGGGGCTATGCCTAATGTAGTTATGAATGTGATGTATTGTCTCACAGTACATTTGTTATACGTGAAGCTCAGTGAGTTTGGGGGCCTCCGCCCTTTGTTTAGCCTAGCTTACACATAGAAATCATCTAAATAGGAAATAGGCGGAAGCAATGTTAATGTCAACAGTGTAAGGGTTACAGCATCCACATAGTATCTGTGCATTCGAGGTTACAATCCCGATAAAGGCAGGGATGTTTATCATGTGCAAAAGTATACCTTAACCACAGCTTGCATATATAGGTAGTAATCATCTGTATAATAAACATTCGAAACAGCCATATAAACCATGTGTGCTGGACAGTACAGTCAACAGAAAATGTAATGTTATGTCAGCACATAGTGAGATGTTACATCACGGACATGTATATATCTGGAGTAGTTAGCAGATGTGGCCGTGTTTGCGTGCACAGGTTATACGTTACAAAGTTTGTTTAACTGTGTTTAACTGCTGCTATAATGTCACACAAACACTTTTAAACATGTTTACAACTGCTTAAATGAGCCTTATTCTGCCGTAAAAAACAATTGTAAAGCATTGCAGGTGTCAAACCCTGGACCATGCACACTATTGTCATGGGACTTACCACTAAGTCATCAGAAATGTACACATGTTTCACGGTCTTGAGACTACACCTTATACCATATGCATTTCACTGTAATGATCACAAATGGGACAGTCACTTTGTGTACATATGTACAGTACATTGTAATGTACTGTAGTTTGTGAACCAACACATTCCAGTCTACAGATGTATTACTGTTACAAACTAATACGAAATATATATATATATATATATATATATATATATATATATATATATATATATATATATATTTATATATATATATATATATATATATATATGTATATATATATATATATATATATATATATATATATATATATATATATATATATATATATATATATATATATATATATATATATATATACATAATACAGTCTCATCAATAGCCATATATATAAACATCTATGAACACACTACGTGACACAGAAGCACTCCGAAGGAATTGGAGTGCACACAAAACACAAGCAGCTCTGGTATTATAACAATTAATATTAACCTAATTCACCATAGAAGGGGTGGTTGTTGTGTATGTGAAGATTGGGGTGGGGGAGGAATGATGGGTAATGCAATCATGCATCAAGGGGGGCCTGGGTCGGATGTCCAATAAGTGAACTGGAGGAGCATACATGGAGTATGGGGACAATATAAAAAGGACACAAAGAAAAGAACCTTTCTCATTCATAATGCACCCTATAATGTCACATTGTAACACCTAATTTCATAAACATATGAACATTAACATGTATCAGACATATGTACACCAACTGACTTTCACATTTGTTTTCAGTAGTGAGGAATGTCTGTAGTACACTGACTGTCACATTTGTTTTCAGTAGTGAGGAATGTCTGTAGTACAATGTATATTCTAAACACCATAACATTCGTACATATCTCAGATGCCTTACTGGTAAAGTCAGTGACTGTGGTGTTCAAGGCCCCGGGTTCAAGGGCTGTTAGGTTATTTTGAGGGCCAGAATAAGGGCTTTTGAATGCAGGTGTATTAAAGCACACTTAAGCAGTTGTATGCGGGTTTCCACGTGTTTGTGTGACAGTGAGCAGGGCTGAAATACGGTAAATACAGAAGCGCTTCACACATTTCACCTTTGCTTAATGTCGCACAGACCATGGGAAAACCTGCTCACAACCGCGTAAATGTGCATTATTCACACTTTTCCTACCAGTGCCTACTCTGAGAGGTAAAATAATAACACCTTCCAGGAGTAGAACCCGCAACCATGTACTCCATCTTCAGAGTAACCTAACACTAAGTCACCTAGGATGTATTTATCCCAGTTGTGTATGCAGACAGGTTAAAACACAAAAGGGAGGAATGTGTTGAAATAGGACAACCCGCCATGTACCCAATTAAAGTTGTATGCTCATATATATATATATATATATATATATAGAGAGAGAGAGAGAGAGAGAGAGAGAGATACACAGAGACATGTTGATATATACAGGTCTACATATATTTGTAGATATATAGATAGGTTAATAACATCTACACATCTATGGAGGTACAGATAAACGTATCCAATAATGTATATATCTATACACATACACACACACACACACACACACACACACACACACATATATATATATATATATATATATATATATATATATACACACACACACACACACACATATATATATATATATATATATATATATATATATATATATATATATATATATATATATATATAAATATATATATATATATACATACATACATACATACATGTCTGTAGACATCATCCAAAGTGGTCATATTTGAGTATAACATGGACCATAGCAATCACACATCCACCCCCCCCACCAGACAATATGAACATATCATATGAAGAGTATATGTCAATACACTATTATGTTCTATGGACACAGTCTCCAACACAACTGAAATGACTGCAAATATCCATGACAGAATTACACAGACAGCTTTCATTTTGCAAAACTTTATTACATTCCGATGTATTGCCAAAAGGATTCAAGGACTAACAGTACCTGCATGCTATACAGGAAGCATTTAGAATTAGTTCACTAAAGGATAGGTGTTTACATAGGGAAAGAATACCCACACACATATAGACATTGTATAAAAGGGGTTCCTACACACTTGCATGTGCTTTGTACACCCACCAACATCTACCCCACAACCAAAATAATCAGATCAATACATACTGTCATACTATAACCAATTATGCAACTACTGTACAACATCTGCTGAAATCTTAACATACCTGGACACAGCCACACTAACATGGCCCTATGTGAAATAGTTGCCGTTATACAATTGAGCAGCTGCTGATGTAACAGGGTTTGTATGAACTAATCCCGTTTCAGAGGGCTGAAAGGGTCGTACACCAGGAAGTTTTACCGAGTACTGATTATTACCACAGTATGATACACAGTAACACCAAACTTAATATGTCTGGTAAGTACACTGTAAACCCACTAACATTATATGCATAGCTATGCAGCCTTAAACAACCTGGCCAGACTGAAACATATGCAGAAGTATTAGGAACAGACAAACCCTGCGCAAGTAGCAATATTCAGAAATAAAGCAGCAGTACTCACATTTAGACCAAATCCTCTAGGCATTACACACAATGTATTACTGTTCATCTCCATACAGCTGTTGCAATAGATTCCAAACAAAACTTTCACGCTGTCTTCCTCACAAGTAAGGCCAAGGGACAACGCCCAAGTGGAGTACTCAATTATACTCCACTGCAGCCATGGTATTGGCTAAGACAGTTGCAGTGCAGCTGATGTGCATGTAATTAGCTACTTAGGAACACCAATTGGTCATCGGGATAGCACGTTACTGATCTGTAACTATAAAGGGTTGCCTTGTCAGACATTCAAACCATCTGTATCTACCTGTAGGATAGTAGAAAACACTGAAAGATGAACCAAAAATGAGTATTACACTAGTTAATAACACCTTCGATTACTAAGACGGTATGTATAACATGTAGTATGTCTGTGTATGCAGTACCTGTACTGTAAGAATTACAGTGTAATCAATGCATATAGTGGAAATAGCTATTTTGTAGCGATGTATTGTTGAGCAGTAGTAATGCTTGTAGTATTCTATGTGTGTACTGCTGTAGGTCACACGGCACACCGCATACACTACAAGGGATGATATGGGCTTGGAACCCACTAGTTTGATTCCAGGCACTGTCAGTGTCAGGATTGGTCCAACAAGTATGCGCTGTAACAGGGGATAGTATATGTCGATATATTGTAACAGTCAACATATGCATGGGCATATAAGAAAGATGAACATGTTAAAGGTGGGCTTTCCGTGCAAATATGGTGTGCATTGCGGAATATTGTGCCAATAACTGTGTAATGTACAGTATTATAGGCAGATCTGTATTCTATTCTACATAGCAGTCCTGTTATGTTATGCAAACAGTAGTTATGTCTATTGGCAATTACAATACTCAGTGACAGGATACATAGCATTAGTATTCATCTGATAGGTTAGCAGCATGATAGCAAAGATAATTGGAAGAGCCAGATAACTATCCATGCACATAACACATGCAATATTCACCTCTCTACTATCGTTTGCAAGCAATAACAGCTGTGCATGTGTACATCTTATGCAAATGTGTAGTGACACTTGTTACAGGCTGGGCCAAATGGCTATGTGCACACCCACATAGAGTGGATATTGAGAGTACAGACACACTGGTTGAACTATCAGGTTTGTGTAGTCCAACCTCTCATTGCCAACCTAACAGCCATCTGCACATACTGTATGTAAGGTAGTACACAGCACTGGTAATGAAACATATTGCATATCATCTTTAACTCCAGTGTAACATCTGCAGTAGGAGTGTAAGACATAGGAGACAGCTGCCCATGTGTAATAGCCACATCATAGGTGATGGCTCACACTATCTGATTATATCCTGATCATGTTGATAGTAGCATCAGAGCCTACTGATACATGACTCTGTTTGTAGAGTGGGTGTCTGTGCCCAACATAGCTCATGGTCCTGGTGGATATGTGAGTATATACCCAGAGAAGGAAACAGACCTGAAGACACTTGCATCATTTGTAATCAACTAACAGGATGTGATGTGTTCCTCAGAGGAGGATTGCTGCTAAAGGTAGCTACAATATTTCCATAATAGCCAGTGCTGTCACGTCCATAACACAAATATTTACATGTGAACATCAACGTCTATAACATCTTCACAGTCAATACGTAAACTAAATACAGTACTTGGTACTTGTAGTTCTGACTGCTCATACAGGCATGTCCACTAGTCAGCTACTGGTGTTTCCGAATGTCAGCTTTGTGTATGTGGCCATCCTGGGAGAATGTAATCTCTAAGCCATGTACACTGCCAGACCCACCTAATACCACACCCCACACATTGTTTGGGATGCAGCTACAGGGCTAAGCTGGAAGGCAGCCCAGTCTACAGCCATGACTGGACTGGACAGTCATGAGGTGTAGGTTGACACATGCAGCTCATCAACACAACCGACACATACCCTTACCAGAACACAATAAGGACACCCACACACACTACCGGAAATCACACACATTCACAGATGCATCTAAGTATCTGGCCAAACAAGTGACACCGCCCCCCCAAGCAGGAAGAGACAGACACTGAAATACACATACTGTATGACATAGTTTGCATAATTGTGTCACACCTCTGAGCACATGACTGGACACATGCCCAACAGTACTCATTTGTGAATGAAAACTTTAGCACTATGTTACATAACAATCTATACGAGGGCATACATACTGTCAGCTGCCTGTCTGCCATGATTAGCCACATACTCATACACTCAGACCACCTTTTGAACTATACACATGGCTCTGGCATATTCCATGTTGTTGTGCTGTACCTGTGATGCAGTAGCCTGGACTGCATGGCAACACATGTAGGAACTGTCAGGTCTTGTAGCGATGCAGGTATGTCCCAAGGCCTGGGTAGCATTCTGCCATTGGCCAGAATGATACTGCAGTACAGGGACAAAAGGATTGCATTCCACAATTGTCTAGTGTAGTGGTGCATGCCACAGGGCATCCAGTATCTGTCATCCTGGGATAACATGGTTGACAGACCATGATGCTTTGCCAGACAGGGCCTGCACCTGTCACCCCTGGGAATCTGGATACTGCCTAGGGCTCATGCTTCCCCTTTAGTGCCTTCATCATGCATGGTTCAAGTGAGGGTCCACTGCTGTTGCAGGGACAGCCAAACAATAAACTGCAGGTTTTGCTACACAATGATACATGTCAGAAACACTATACGGACACACATATCTCAATCCCTAACATGGAGAACATATCTGTGCAGTGGCTGAGACATGTTTCAATGCTCCGGAGAGCACACCTGCATGACCATGTTATGAGACATACCTCACCTCTGGCCCATTATCCTTTATCGGAACACACGGGCCGCATGTGTGTCCATATTCCTAAAGGAAATGTACACCCCCACACTAATTGCACTTGCATAACATCAGATGCATTATGCAGAGCAACTACCTTTGTGCCAAAGTGAAATTCAAAATGCACCGTGAGACAGATCACCCCCCCCCCCCAGGCCGCAGACTTCCCAACTGTCATAATGTGCTGTAAAGGGGAAGATTAGGTCTGAGACAGAACCATAATAATGGCTACTCTCAACTATTCCATTATGAACTGGGAAGACTCCTCATGTACCATCACCTGCACTCAATGCATGTTGGAATACATCGACCCCACTGACCTGGATCACAGTAGTCACACAAACAGGGCTAACAGTATGCTGCACATAGTTAGTCTCCAATGCCAATGTTATGTTTCCTAAGAGCAGAGTGATGAGTGCCATGGCACCCATGCAGATGGACAATGCATGTGCAAATGCTGAGTCCTACACAAATGAACCTTAAGCAGTCACATATGTGTAGTGATTGTGCCATTGAAACAAAACCTGGATTCAACCCAGCACAAACAAGTAGGCAAACTGGTGGTTCCATGCTTTAAACTGTATCACAGAAGATAGTAACTGTTGCAAGAGTGAACACACATGAGTGTAGGTGATTCCTGGTCAGCCTCAGTAAGATGCAGATACACCATATAAAACCATGCAAAGCTACTGTGAAACTAATCAGCCACATATTATGAGGCCAAGCACAGAGCATTCTATAGCTGTGTCATTAATCATAATGGCAATGACAAGACCTGCCGTGCTGCACAGCACTATGGCATGGGAAGTACTGCATCTACAGAAATAGCACCCATTCATCCAGATAAGGTCTCGGAGAACCTAAACCCACTCCCACCCCCTCACCCCCAACAAGTACACTTAGTAATATATCCATGTACACTACAGGGCCCCTGTACTAACGACTATGCAGGTACAAGCTGCACTTTCTAAAGCCATACATACAGCTTTCATGGGACCTGTCAACATCCCAGGGTGTATCCTACATAAACGTAAGAACATTCAGCTATCTACATACATATCATGTTCAATCATAGCTCCATGTCAGGCTGTGTACACACCGAATGGTGCACAGCAACAGTTATCACACTCCACAAAGGGGGAGACACCATTGCTAATGGGACATAGTGCACAACTACCCTGCTGAGTCTGGTCAGTACGGCCATGAACGTGGTCAGCATAATTGATGTACTCAGTACAGATGTAGATGACAGTAGGGTTGATTCACACTGCATATCATGACCTTGCCAGACCGTAGGACACCATCACCCATACTGTGTTCCAGCTACACTCAGTAAACTAGGTGTATATTCCTATGTCACAGGAGTGGTTGGCAACTGGACTGCTGGCAGAACCCACACTACAGAAGGTGTCTGATGAATACACGCACATCAAACCAGTGCCAGCCACAGTAATACAGGGGTCATTCCTGGTACTCCCCCTCTTTGTTATCTATACCACACAGTCTAACACAGAAGGCATCAGCCTTTTGATGTTTCCAAATGACTATGAACTAGGAGAAATAGTTGACTCATTGTGTTCTGCGTTCAACATACAGAAGGGCCTTAGTGTGTCAGATGTGTGGTGTGTGATGTATGGCCACAATCTGACAGCTAAGTATTGCATTGTCATCCCATATATTACAAACCCTGTACCCATTAACTATCACCTAGGCAGCGGTCAACATAATGGCAACTGTGTGCATGGGATGCAGCTGGACTGTACTTCCCTTTGATATTTACCTCACCACAAAAGACAGGTAGTCATATGTGGCACCCCTAATCATGACAGGGTGCCATCCAGGAATATAGAGATAACTGCTTAGCTATACTCAACACCCATGTGATCCATAATAGATCACATATTTCCTTTAAGGGTTATTACCCATGTGTAGATGGCCTACACTGCCCTTCAGAATCCCTAGCTGCACTATGTAGCATGCAGCCTACCCTGAATAAAGCCATATCCAACCCAGAGGTGTTGGACATGCTACATGTAACACATCTTGATTCCAAATAAACACATACGTCATGGACATACACCTTTCTACTACAAGGATCACAACATTTATTTTTATTTTATTTTTATTTTACATTTGTTAACTGGGAAAAAATCCGACTGGATACAATGTCCTTTTTCAGCGGAGGCCCAGGGAGAAAAGCTCCATCATTATACAAAATACAGACAGTTCCAAAGTTATAAAAATACAGAGAGTGAAACAGACAAAAGTCAAGCAAACAATCAAATTGCAAATTCATTTGTTAACATACAGGATAAAAAAATGAGATTCAGGTAGAACTTTAAAAGGATGAGATAGAGGCAAGCATAAGATAGTGACATAGTAACAATAATGGAATTATTCTATAGATAGTTTCAATTTCAAAGGTTCAGGTGATAGAAAGGAACAAGGAGAGAGAAAAAAAAAATCTTGATACTGAGGCGGGAAGTAAGCAATGCATATAAGGAAAAAAAAAGTGAGGACAATGGACCATTCAAGTAGATATCAGAGACTAGGAAATGTCAGTCAGGAGATGAGCATTGGCAAAGCCAGTGCTTCTGAAAGTGGTGAAACAGTTGTTTCTTGAAATGGGGTAGAGAGGTAGTGGAAAGAATACTGGTGGGAAGAGAGTTCCAGACTTTTCCTATCGCGTTTGGAAAGAGTGCATCTCCTCCTGTGTTATAAGCTTTGACCATCTTTATGAGTGGTCTGTTTGCAGAACGTAGACTGTTAAGATTAGAGTATGGAAGGACTAAGTTCTGAAGTGAAGGACATTTCTCGGGGTTTTTGAGAATTTTATGTACCTCAGTGAGTTGGGTAACTCTAACAAGGTTGGGGAGTTCAATCCATTTTAGGTTTTTTAGGTTGGTGCAATGATGGGTCCTATATGGAGTTCCTGCTGCAAATCTAGCTATATGATTATATGAGCTGGATAGTTTATCTAGTATGGTTTTGTTAAGATTAGTAAATATTGCAGATGAATAAAGAAGGGTGGAGAGCAAATGTGTTCGGGCAATGGTGACTTTAGTACTTGGTGTTAGGAAGTTTTTAATTCTATATAGCGATCCTAATTTTTTGTTTACTGTTTTGATGGTTAGGTTGATATGCATGTCGAATTTCAGTTTATTATCAATAGTAACTCCTAGCAATTTCGTGTGAGGGTCTGGGGAGATGATGGTACCATTTTTGGATGTTATAGATTCAGACAACATGCCTGACAGATCCCTGTCCCTTACACTTAACATACTCTTGCCATACTATGCATCCCTGTCCAGTGAAGCTGCACATTGCCCCTCTCTGTGACATGGTGTGATGACTGCATGCCAAATATATCAGCAACCATGTGTATCAGTTCTGTGTCACTGCTTGAACTGGCCACTGAAACTTACCTGTCAGTTGCCTACAGCTAGGTAACCTGTCTGCCTAGACTCATAAATGGCCCAGGGCATATAGCCTACTAGATCACTATGCCCATACATGGTATACTTGATATCCAACTCTGCAAATACCATCAGGCTAGCTATTGTCCCATGTGTTACACATGTGCAACACAGGCAATACATGGCAGGATGCTACACAGCTGTACAGTGCCATGTAGATGTATATGGCAAAACACATACATGCTTGCAAGTCTGCAGGGTCACAGGTTATGTCCCTAATGGCTATGTATGACAATATATGTGGCATATACACAGCATTAAGGTCGATTGCATTAATGTGAACATATCCAGGCATGTGCCGATAGGTAAAGACACCAATACAGGCAAACAGACATGCCCATGTCAAGACAACACCCACATGGTGTATGAGCAATGTTATCACATGACACACACATATATGGCAATAACATCACATCACCAGTAGGTGTCAAATGCGTGTGACTTATACATGTCAGTGTTGTTAGTGTCATGTAGATTTACAAAGATGTATTTGTAATCTTAATAAATGTGATACACATGTATCTTCAGCTGTACTGCTGTACTTCTCTGTGAGTTACTGTGACCTGTCTCCATCATTTTGTCTTCCAGTTATGCCACATAGCAGACTGCTGGCATACAGCCGCTTGGAGGATGAGGTCCTCATCCCATACCTCCTCGACAACTACACTACGCTCTTCAACCATGTGCCAAAAGATGCACAGCAGCGGGATGTCCTGTGGGAGGAACTCTGCAGGAGGGTAAATGATGTTGGTGGTCACAATCACACCTATCAGCAGGTGCGCCGACACTGCACTGACCTGATAAGATGGGTGAAACAGTGTGCTAATGCAATCACCAGGGAACAAGGTGCAACAGGTATGGGGCCACTCATCCAGCCTCCACTCACATGTACCGAGGAGCTACTGGCCAGCCTGGGGACACCTGCAGACCTCCATCCGCAAGCTTTAGCTGGTATTGTGGAGGTGGGTGTCTCTCAACCACCGAGCCTGGAGTTGCCTGGTAAGTCACTACTGCACATAAAACACAACTATATATCACATAGTTAAATGTGTTACTGTACAATATGTAATGTAACATATGCAAGGCTTGTATGCACACATGCCACATACAATAGTCTGCTACTCTATGTATGCACAGATGTGCATACTCCATAGTATAGTGTATTGTACTGGCTTATGTGCTAACATGGACATTGCACCCTGTAGCTATCATTCAGGTGTGGATAATGATCTTAGTGCTGTGACACTCCTGTTTAGGTATTTCTGCTGTTTTGCAATGACAGCAGCCTGTGTCAGGTGAGATTGTTCTTTACCAGGCTTGATAATGCATGGAACATATTTATTGCATGCTATCTGCCATAACACATGTACATATAATGTATGGTGGTCCTGTTAATGGACACTGGTCAGACCTGCAATTAATAACTCTGTTTACCTATGTGAAACAATTAAAGACTATATGAAACACCTACACTAAACCTTCCAGACTGTCATTGCCAGATGTGTGGACAACAGTGAATACAATGGTGAAGGTGTGTTCCAATGTAGGGACAGGTACTACATATCAGCATTACACATGTTGGGAGTATGAACAGTACTGTACAGAGAGCATATGTGTGCACACACTCTAAATGTGTTGGAGCTGGAGTAGGCCCGGCACAAAGGATACACCCTTGTGGAGTATACCCTTGCTATGAATGTCACACAATGTAATGTGCTATCAGACATGTCCATGACATGTAGTGGGCTGACTGCAACACTGCTCAACTATCCTGCAAAACTTTTCTCACATCCCATACATATCACCCTTTGTCTGCATAACCCTGTCCTCAGTGGAGAATCTGACATCTATGGGTGTAATTCATATTGGATAACACTGACATGAGAAATAAGATGGCCATTACAACCATTGGACTGAACATGTGTACACATAGCCATGGAGGATGGCCAGAGACATGAAGCAACACACACAGTAGAAGTGATGTACATGTGTGTAGACCCTGTTGTACATTGGCTTGACACAATACAACTATGGCCTTTGTGTAATGGTGATATTGCAGATGTGAAACACTAAACATCATACAAGTCTGTGCACAGCTTGTGTAGGCATAACATGAAACCACCACATAACATATCTTGAACATCTTGAGTGTGTCACGACATGGAAGCATTCACTTATACTGTATCCAAATACATACATGTGTTACACAACAACATACACATACATCCACATCAAGCCACAGATACAGTACATTCACCTTGCTGGGTCAGACATCACTGTCATGCCTGCTCCTCATGTGTGTGAGGTACACAGATGGCATGTGGGACATAGAGTACTTGTAAGTTAGCCATGTGTGGGCCTAGTTGCCAGGTATCAGTAATATGGTTGCAGATGTGTAGGGGTGTCATCCGTATACCCTTCTGTGACCTGTGTCACACAGTCCACATTAGGGTGTATTGTGTATAAACCTCAGTGACTTGGGTCACATTCCACATTAGATAAGCATTGTATGTGAACATAGTCATGGCTATGAACTGTGTCAGTAGCTCACACTGTATAGCAATTGTGAAGCCACATGATGCCCTGCAATGGCTGTGCACATCAGCTCAATGTGTAATATCTCCCCTGCATATTTGTAGGGTGGACAGACAACATTGCATCAGCTGAAGGCCCATGTTAGTATAACATGTCCCTGCATTGGGACACCATTACTGTACTGTAGATTGGAAATGACACCATTATGTTGCACATGTATGCATGTCATTAAACACATCAGCAGAAGACATGTCATACTACATGTGATTGGCAAGGTCATACGCCACAGTAGGCCAGTGTACTGTAAACCTGTGCTGGTCTGTGGCACCATTGCAAAGTAGGGACAGCCATGTCAAACATGTGTATACAGCCACATGCACAATGTCTACACTCAGCTCCGGGGTAGGCAGAATAATGTTGAACAGACATGCACTGCTTTGGGGGAGATATGCAAGCTATGGCTAAGGCAAACATAGTATTCAGTCGACATACCCTACTGCTCATGTCCTCACACATAGGGGCGGTGGCAAACACAAAGTATCAGTGGCAGATGTACAAAGGTCAGCGATGGCCTGTTAGCATGTGGTGTATGTTGCACACACCATGGCAGTGCAGTGCAATGGTGCAAAGTGCATGCATTGCGTTGCAGATATGGAGCATAGGCTACTAACACAAATGGTGCAATACAGGTATGTATGCTAACCACCACTATAATTGGGTAAGGTGCATGCCTTCTGCTATAACACGTGCATGCTGTTGTGTGCAACGTAGGGATGTATGATAACTACCACTATAATTGTCTAAGCTGAAACTATAATTGTCTAAGCTGAATGCCATCTGCCATATCACCTGCATGTAGCGTGTGTGTCTGTGTGTCATAGTGTGTGTCAGTGTGTGTGTCAGTGTGTGTGTGTGTGTGTGTGTGTGTGTGTGTCTGTGTGTGTCTGTGTGTGTCTGTACATGTGTGTGTCTGTGTCTGTGTGTGTCTGTGTGTGCGTCTGTTTCTGTGTGTGTGTTTGTGTGTGTCTGTGTATGTGTCTGTGTCTGTGGGTGTGTGTCTGTCTGTCTGTGTCTGTGTCTGTCTGTCTGTGTGTGTCTGTCTGTGTGTCTGTCTGTCTGTATGTGTGTGTGTCTGTCTGTCTGTGTGTGTCTGTGTCTGTCTGTCTGTGTGTGTCTGTGTCTCTGTCTGTCTGTCTGTGTGTGTCTGGTATAACTTGTAATGTACAGTTCTTGTCTTCCCCTCATGGGTGTTGATGGAGGTGCGTTGCCCTCCTGCGGTCCTCCTGATGTTAGTGTCCCCACAGACTCTAGCAGTGATGATGATAGTATGATTGAGGCACAGGCAGGGTTGTCAGGGGCTGATTCTGTGTCATTGGTTGCCATTCCACCTGTCTCCCCCTCATCCCCACACACAGTTCCCCTGCCTGCACATACCCTATCACCACAGGCCATAGAGGAAGGACAGTTGGCAGGTGGTAGCATGGAACAGGGAAGTGTGGTGACTATGGAAGGTGTGCCTGCACACCATGATCCCAGTCAACAGACTTGTGATGTCCCACACAGGCATGTGCTTAGAGCTGCACATAGGAGGACCTCTGGCCAACATGCCCCTGCAAGACCAAGCACATCAGCTGAAGTCACCAGGCACATGTTTTGGGCTGTACTGGAGGCACAGGCACATGCTGAATGGCACAACAGAGAAGGTCTGAGGCTTCAGAGGGCTACTGTCCATACATTAACTGACAATATCCAGGCACTTGCAAATGCTCACCATCATCTTGCAGATGTATTGGATAGATGATTGTGTGACATGGTGGTAGTCCATGACAGTGGCATGTCAATCCTGGAGCATGGAATATCTGTGCTGGAACATCTGGTGGGAGTGAGGCATCAGGCACATGGACATAGGTCAGCTACATCACCTGTTGAAGGTCTACGTGAACATGCTACTGCACATGGCCGCTCCCAAAGTGGTGGTAGCAGCAGCAGTACAGCTGGTGCTGTGCAGTCCACACCAGGACACAGCAGGCCATGTGCACATGGTCCTGGATGGTCCCAACAGGGACACGATTCCAGTGGATATGTGTCATCAGACGGTACCCAATCTGGACCTCTGCCTGGTAGTGCCCGTGCAACCCCTGGCAGGCCCAGGTCACGCAGCCATGGCTGGACTCCATGAACTGTGAAACCTGCCTTGTACTGTCTGCAGCTGTCAGTATTACCCTGGTGTAGGCCAGCCACATGCCAGACCTGTGTGCATGCATACAGACACACTGGAAACAAATGTAGGGCACCTCAACACGCACACACATAACATCCACACGCCCCCAGTGATATCACAGGCCCTAAAACATACACATGATGTCATCCAATGGCACAGCCTAGGCCTCTGGCAAACATTATCACCCTGTGTATATGATGATGCCTGTGCCGCATCCCTGTCATCCACATCATCAGTGCAGGAACATGTTCATATGGTCTGATGCACAGGGTGAACATAATAGGTAGACAATTGTAGATTAATATTGTTGAGTAGTGTTGACAGGCAGCAGACATACAATGTATTGCAGTTTTAGAATGCATTTTGTACATTTGACAGTATGTATCATGTGTAACAACATGTTGATCTTGATGTTCTGCCTACCTCTTTCAGGTGTAGTTGCATGTGCCGGGGGATGTTGGTGTTTGCAGGAGTCCCATATGTACATGTTGACTACTGACAGGTCAGTATGACAATACCTGCATGCACTTTGTAGCTTCCACATCAAAGTTTTATTCTCCCATGTTTCAATTATGTTTACTGTTCTAATAATCCAAGAGCATGATAGCTGTGTAGTAAGCTACTGTGTACAGAGCTGTCGCATCCATAGTGGGTGACATCACAGGTATAGTTACCTGGAGCGCGGAGTGGGTAAAAGAGTGGTATGCTGGATGACAAGGGTAAAGGCCAGTGGAAATAGTGGCTTCTCATTGGGAAGGAGTAATACCCACTGCCATGACAGCATGCGCACACAGACACACCGAGGGATTCACAGACACAGTAACACCCACTCTGACACACGCACACAGTTGCCAGTGTTTGCATGAGAACCCCTGCCTATGTGCATATCATCATTAAAGTACTACGCAATTACAAGGTGCTGCACAGAGATTACACATGTACAGGTAGTTGGAATGGCCTAAGATCAAGGATATTGACAGGGATACTACAGTGCAGTGAGTGTATGTGGGGAGGGGGATCCATCAGTAGGCTATGTAACAACAGGTCACAACCCAGGGTGTACATGTGAACAGGCGGTTAGTATGCTCGGCTACGATTGATGATATCATGATATCAACAGGGATGCTAGATTGCATTGAGTGAATGGGGAGAGGGGGCATTAACATTTCACTATGGTAAAATAGAGCCTCACTCCAGGAACCGGACAGCCATACACACACACACACACACACACACACACACACACACACACACACACACACACACACACACACACACACACACACACACACACACACACACACACACACACACACACACACACACACACACACGCACGCACGCACACACACGCACGCACGCACGCACACACACACACAAAGACACTTTACATGTGTGAGGTTTAACCACCTACCTATGCCTTTCTTTCTACACTTCACTCTGTACTGGTGTCAACAACAGTGTTCAGGAGAGTGATAACATGTGGGATGTATTCCCAACCATATGTGACATATATGCCACACACACCCACACGTGCCAGTACTATGAATCAAAATCCTGCCTATTTCATGATAGGTACTACAGAAGTACAGCACTATCGCATCCGGTACAATGCTTACTGACTCTTTCCTTTGACAACTGTGCTGATATATGCACAATATATGCACAGAGGCGGTATTACTGTTACAGGTGTCATGAGGTTTGCCTTCAGTGTCACCCTTACAGCATTCTACATTGTCTGTCTTCCACTTCAATTAACAAAACCTGACCTTAGCAGGTACACAGGTTATTTTAGGACTGGTTTTAACACACCAGTGAGCTGTACTCAGTAGTCATTCATCTACAAAGAAGCCCTACCACTTTGTAGTCATGTCCAAACATCTGTCCATACCTCATGTATGGCTTACTGTACTTAGAGAATATCACCATATACAGTTGGCAATGTTGAGGCTGTATTGCAACAGCATGATGTACTAAGACAACAGTCAACTTCAGATATCAGACACTGCACACACATGGAATCTACACAAACAGCAATACATGTACATATATGCGGTCTATGTCAGTAAGTGCACTAGCTGGTCAAGAGGATACATTGTACACCTTCCCCACACCATGTGTGAAACATAGCCGAGCATTACACCATAATGGATGTTGTATTCATGTACTGGTAGGACACCACCACTTTCACCGAGTAGTCAAGTGTACATATTTTACAACAGCACATATCAGCGTGACACACACAACATTATTCCATGTCATGCTGCTACAAACTGTTACTTGAGAGTGCCTTGGTGAAGCCAGGGCACTGTAATGGGCAACAGTGAGCATGTCATATTTGCCACACACACCTCATGTGTACTGCAAGAGTGCCAGCAATTTGCTCTGTTAGAGCTAGGCAGTACACTCATTCAAGCATGTGCAAGGTCTGTGGCTTGTAAACATCTCACCCCAGCATGTACTGGCTATTGTGGTACTAAGGCTATTGTTCAGGCAGCACACAGCTTGCATGGCTTGCAATTGTTGACATGGGGTATATGTAGGAGCTGTGGCCACACATGGCTGTACATGTCAAGAACATATCAACTGTGACTACTCAGGAACATACAAAACAGAGCTGGATTTCCCTGAGTCTGTCAATACAGGCCTTGTGTAGGTCCTATGGCCCTGTTATTTGGGTATGTTTGTAGACATTGCATTAGGTGGACATGTCTAAAGACATACATGCCACATGGTGTGTTGTATGATATGATAGGTGTCATGGGTGACCAGTAGAGAGGGGATATTACCTCTGTCAACATGGATATCGAACCTTATGTACTGTTAGCATACTATCTGCCATGTGCATGTGTGTAATGACTGTTGTCACCTGTATGTAGAAAGGAAAAAGA
>NC_056735.1:1551327441-1551332441 GCF_019279795.1 Protopterus annectens
AAACAACATGCAAAGTGGGAAGTAGCCTAAAGACAGGAGGGTAATATGCCAGACATGACTACAGCATGTAAGTGTAGCTATGCTTCATTGAGACTACTGCCTGTTTAACAAGTTGTGTGAGGTAATGGCTATTCTGCATGTTTTAAAACTGACAAGACAGTGCTCTCTTTGTGAGGGACCCCCATATGTAGGGTCATCTGTGGACTGGTCAGTGTGTGGAACCATTTGGTTGGGAGCATCATACCTCATATGCAGACACAAGGTGCCAGTACTGACATGCATGTGTTACTCACTGAACACACATCTGTGAACTGCAGGAGCATAGTGTGAGGATTGTAGCCAGTACATGGTGATAGTGATGAGTTACTGCCATCGCATCCCTGACTGGACATATGTCACATGAAACAGTGGTATGACAGACACTGTCTGGGGTTCTCAGTGACATGCAAATAATACTGTTCATAGCTGCAGTCACAAGTCTTCTACACTTTGTACAGATGTCATGCAGTATATATGCATGTGTTGTGCTCCCTCTGCAAATGTATACCATCTGTTGTGTTGGGTTGATGGACATATCTATGCATGCTGTTATAAATAATCCTGAATGCTGTTGATTATTACTAAGCCATATCTGTGTTTAAACTGCAACACCATAGGCTGTATGGGTTTGGAGGTCCCGGCAGAACCTCCTGTCCCACTTCAGCTGGCCATGGCACTGGGCACCAGCACATCTGGGGCCCAGCCTTGGACCTCCACCTCTGTTGGCTCTGCACCACCTTCTGGTGGTACCGCCACTGAGGATGGGGCTTGTCCCCCTTGGGAGCAGGTCCAGACAGGAACATGCCTGCTGTCATACAGTCCCGGATGTGGTGCGTAGGGGGCTCAATAAGGGGTTTCGAGGCCAGATACGCCAGCTCAAGGGCAGAGTGTCACATTTACAGGGTGAGGCTGCCCCTCCTAGACAGCCCCCAACACTGCCACCTTTGCAGCTGTTTTGGTGCAGTGGTGACTGCCATGGCTGGGGACCTCCATCCCACTGTTTCCATCTGGGGGCTCATGGGCTTGTGACTGCCGAACACCCCTCCCCATCCGAGGTGTATCCCCCCACATGTGTCATATACTGACCCTGTATGCTATCTTGTCTGTCATCCTACCCTACCTATCCTCCACAGGCATACCTACTATCCTTCACACAGCTAGGCTTAATATTACACAATAAAGTGTATTAATTACTTCCCTTGAGAATATTTCCTTGTGCCTGTCATTAAAGCAGGTCAGGTTCCCCTGTAAGAATTTCCAAAGAAATTTTAGGCATCCCAAAGTAACCACATCATTTCCTTTCAATTATAGCATGTTATCCAGAGCGGACTTTTATATTTCTATCAAGGAAAAGAACAACCCTATCAGATTTGCTTGTAGGTTGTCCCACTGGCAGAATGTCATCTCTGGCAAGCTGTCTATATTAAGGACCTGTGACTTACTATATATTGAATATTCGTCTTTTTTTGTCATTTTCTGAAGCCATGTTTTTGTGTTCGCCATGTCAGAATCTTCCCTTTGGCCATCTTGTGCAGGTACTGAACCACTCTATCAGAATTTCAAGATTCTTCAATGCAAGTCCTGAAACTTTAAAAAAAGTGTGATTCTGAAAATATAACAGCAAAGTGTGAAACTTAATGTTATACCTAAAAGGTGTTTTATACATGAGTAAGTTCTCCTGCACTGGCTAGTGTTGGGACAGGGGATGGGGTGGGGGGCTCACTCCCTCACCTCTGTTCCTTAAATTTATTTATAGTTATTTTTTATTGACATTTCATTACCGGGAAAGTCCAAATGGGTAGCAGCCCATTTTCAGCTAAGGCCCCTGACAGAGAAGCTCCAAGTATAACTAAACATTTTTAAGAACAATAATTTTGCAGTCTTCAAAAAATATATTTAAAAATCTACAGTTTAAATAACTGCTTACACATAGAGTAACTCTGGGATCATTGTACTTCAGAGCAAAAAAATGCTTTGCAATGCAGCAAATTCAGACTTAGTATGCATTTTCTGTCATTGCACTTAATTTACAAGGATCACATGACTCTTACACATAAAACAGAAACCCACTGATGACACATGGCACAACAGTGCTGTTTTTTCCACATTACCACATTTCCCTTTTTTGTGTATCTTATTCCTTGAGTGTCATCCTACAGGTAATTTCACTAAAGTCAGCAAATTGAAACTTTGTAGATCACAAACTGCAGTTTAGGCAGCTAAATGTTATGATAAATGTTAATGATAAATGCCATGTCATTGTGATACTAAAAACAGGACATTTTCTGTTGCACACCCATATCATTTATAATAGTGTATCTACTGGCTACCATACAATATTTGAATAAAGTGAGTATTTATTTTAAGAATGGATTGTGCTATCTTAAATTGAGGTTGCATATCTCTTCAGGGATTCAGTCTTTCAAGAGCCATTATTTAGTTTTAGTTAGTGTATCAAAGAATACACATTCACTTTAAAATTATGAAAACAAAAGATTGTCCTTTATCACTGTTACCAAGGGTTCATGACAAAGTAAGAATGGTGATTTAAATCTTATTTCTCTGCCATTGACTGATGACAGCTTACCAGCTATACCATGAATCATTAATCAAATCATTTGTGACACTTCCTGGTCTGCAGTTCAGCTAGGAAAGGTCAGTGTAAGGGAAAATTCTTACTGCAGGACCTTAGGCAAGTCAAATGTCCTTTCGGTGCTATATCTTAACCCAGTTAGGGAACCACATTTAACTAAAGCACCACTGACAATTGCCTACTTGAAAAAGAGACAATACACTCTCCACGGGATTCATGAAGCTTGGTGCAAGGACGGTGTTAGCCTTGCGCCGAGCATGTGGCGTAGAGATGGCGCAGCAGCACCATATGCATATTAATGAAGGCGCACTGCTGCATCGTCCATGTGCACAGAAAATGTGCATGAGTGCAGGGGGGATGCTTAAGTGCTGCACGGAGGCGTGAACATGTCCGCTACAGTCACATAACCTAAAATGCTGACTAGTACAGCCTGCCTCTAATAGTAATCAATCCTGTCAGTGTCCATGGTTACTGAAATGTATGCAAAGCATTCAAGAGAGTTCCGCAAACACCAAAATAAAATCACAGGAGTAAACACACAAGCATGTAGCTGAATGTTGAGCCCCCATCCCTAGAACTATCACATTTAAAACCCTGTGTCCATATTTCTTTGTTGTGTTGATTTTTATACCAAGTGGAAGTGAAACACAGCGTATTTGCACACTGCTGCCCTTTGCTAAGCCTAGCCCAATGGTTAGAGCATTTGCTTAATATCTGCCCATCCATGGTCTGAGTCGTCCTTGACTGGACGGCCCAAAAATGAATGGGTATAACCAGGGTCAACCTACCATGTCATGAAAGATAAGTATTTGCGTGTACCTATGTGCATGAAGTACAGCATGTGGAAGAACAAATATGCTAGGGTTGGCCTCACAACCATAATGGCATCAGAGATATGTAGAATAGGCAATGTGCACTGCTGTCTGTGCCATGGGCCAACAACCAGAGAAGGGATGGATGGTGTGTATGTGGATTTTGGGGGGGGGGTGATGGGTAATGTAATAATTCACAAAGGGGAGACTGAGTGGGATGTACAATAGGTGAACTGGAGGTGTACGAGGGAGCAGTGGGAGAAACCAAAAGGAAACTAAAGAACATACATTCACATCCCCAATACACCATGTCAGGTCATATTGCAGAACACAATCCCACAAACATATGAACATTAAAATGTACGATACACATGTACAGAAACGGCACCGGCTCACACCACATAATGGTTTGGCCTGAACTGTGCCATCCAACCCCTACACACCTGGATACATAACTAAATACCCATCATCCTCCCAACAGCACTACCTCCCTTGCTGAAAGTCCACCAAAACCACCCATACTTGGGCTGCTAGGTTGGGCCAGCCATATCTGCACATAGTGCTCCCTACCCACATCTAGTAGGCAGACTCAGCCTAAGCAGTCTCAGGCCTGCAAACTAGGTATCCCATGCATGTATAACCCTCCCTCATTTTCATATAACCAAAAGAAAGGGGGTCATCGGCATCCACAATTTTTGGACATCCCTCATGGGATAAGTGTCTGTTCTCAAGATTAGACTTGGTGGCACAACACCATTTCTGCCCCCGTTGACATCCGGACACAAGTCAGATTTGCAGTACTTGTCCACAACCCTGGTCAGCCTCCACCCAGTCCTGCAGAACCTATGACCCGGGATTAAACACCTGACTGTGATGCACGTCTCCCCATGTGCATTATCAGGAATATATACCTTTCATGTTCCCAAGAAGCTTCCCCATAGCAATCTTCCAAATAGTACACTTCCACAAATTGTATACCCTGTCCAGGTTCCACATCATAATGATGTACACAACCCCTGTATACAAACGGTACAGGTCACTCCTGGATATGAGTGTTCATATACATGGCCATGTATAACCCCAGATGTGTAGTCATATATCTATAAATGTACATGCTTATATTCACATAGCTACACATCACACATATATGCATATAAGTAGTTGTCAAGTAGGTGTCTTATTCATAAATATGTATACTTGCAAATGTATACATACATCTCTCAGAAACATATGAACATTATATGAACATTAACATGTAGTATACATATGTACACCAACCGACTGTCACATTGTTGCCAGTAGTGTGGAATGCCTGTAGTAAAGTCATATATCCTAACTACCATGCATGCAAAATGAATCACGGATGGTTTAGTGATCAAACCAGTGACTACGGTGTTTCTGTTCCTGGGTCCAAGCCATGCAAGGGCTGCTAATTTTATATGATGCCCATAATAATGGCTGCCAGATATAGGGTGATTAAGGCACTGTCATGCAGACTATCATGCAGACGTAAGTGGGTATGCGGTCATTCAACAGTATGGGAAATGTGAATAAGT
>NC_056735.1:1551337441-1551427441 GCF_019279795.1 Protopterus annectens
GCAGCTACATACCTCCTTTCAATAATGAAACAGTAAAATATTTTTCTAGTGTAGTAAATTATTCTATGCAAGATATCTTTAAACAACAGAGAAAAAATTCTTATAATTTGACTAAAAATGAATGGGAGGCATTGAAAAAAATGAGACATAGGAATGACATTGTTTTCAAGCCCTCAGACAAAGGTAGTAAGCTAGTAGTGATGACAGCAAATCAGTATTATAAGATGTGTATGGATAATTTAAATAATGATGAAATATATAAAACTGCAGTAAGGAAAGACTATGATACAGCTTTGTTGGCATATAATGAATTAATATGTAAAGGACATAGGTTGGGTTACTTTACTAAGAGGGACATTGAGAAGAAATTTTCTATAGATAAATGTACTATGGCTAAATTGTATTGGCTTCCTAAGTTACATAAAAACAGATGTAACCCTCCGGGTCGCCCAATTGTGTCTGCATGTAATTATTTTCTTCACAACATAGGAATTGTATTACATGAATTACTTTTACCTAAGGTTGTGAAGTTATCATCGTACATCAGAGACACTTTTGATTTTCTTGAAAAAGTAGATAGAATACAGTGGAATGAAAATAGATACTGGATAGTATTAGATGTTAAAAATTTGTATACGAATATTGTACAGGAATTAGGTATTAAAGCTTTAAAGTTTCATCTAGGTGATACACCACTGACTTATTATATAATTGATTTAATACAGTTCTGTCTTCAAAATAATTATTTTGAATTTAACAATATCTTATACCAACAAATAAAGGGAACAGCGATGGGAGCAGTGTTTGCTCCTACATATGCAAATTTATTTATGGGTCACTTTGAAATAGAATTTCTATATAGGATGTGTTTTTTTAGAAATCATGTGATAAACTACTATCGTTACATAGATGATTTGATTTTTTTGTGTGAAGGGGGCAGTTCCAGTGTACTTAAATTTATACAGGATTTAGATTGTAATAATTTTGGTATATAGTTTGATGGAGCTCAGTGGGGAGATAAAGTAACATTTTTAGATGTGAATTTGATAGTAAAAAATAATGAAGTGATGACATCAGTCCATCATAAATTTGAGGGTGTTAATTACTTTATTCATGGGACTAGCTGTCATCCACCACACTTGATATCAGCACTTCCCTATAATGAATTATTGCGTATTTCAAGATTGACCAGTGATAGGCAACAAAAAGAATCATAAATTGAACAAATTTGTAGTAAATTTATTAAAAGAGGCTATAGTATAGAAGATGTAGAACAAGCTAAGAAAAAATTGATTTTAAAAAATCAAAGTAATAAGCAAGTAATGTATCATGGTAGATCAGATAAAAATATATACAACAAACAAGTGGAAAAGATGTTTTTTGTGACCACTTATGGAGTGTATAGAGAGGAATTAGTTAAAACAATTATGTTCTATTGGAAATATTTGACACAAGACCCTTCATTAGGAGAATTGATACCTCAAAGACCTATGGTGTCATATAAGCGTGGTAAAAGTATTAAGGATATGTTAGTACATGCTTATTTCATTTTTCCTACTGTAAAACTAACCAAATGTGTATCTGATTGTGGTTTTAAAGCATGTGGACACTGCAGTATATGTAATCAGACAGTGAATTTTTTTGATCAAATAAATGGAAAGAAATTTAGTGTGAATGACAGTTACAATTGTAATACAGAAGGTGTTGTTTATGTGCTTAAATGTGAGTGTAATTTATTTTATATAGGTGAATCTAAAAGACGTTTTCGTGTTAGATTTTTAGAACATCTAAGAAATATTAAAAATGAAAAGGTGGAAAGCCCATTAGGCTTACACTTTAAAAAGTTTCATAATAGTAATGGAAATAAATTAGTAGGTACAATTTTAGAAAAAGTGTATTGTGAAAAAGGCACATGTATTAAGAATAAATTACAATGCAAAGAAGCATTGTTTATTTTAAAGTTTGACACTTTATACCCTAAGGGGTTAAATAGAGAACTTGATTGGAAATGGTTGCTTTAATTAATTGCTTTTTTAATTGTTTAATTGGAAATGTTTTTACTATAAAAAGGAATGAGAAATAGTTCTTGTTATACTCTGTTAAAGGCTTATGCCGAGGCGCTGGAGAAGAGAAGTCTGTTAAGAAAATAAATCTATTGGATTTACTGGCTGAGTCATTTTCTGGATTATTTTTTTCATTGTGTGGTGTTATATAAACACATGAATGTGCCCTTACAAACCTAGACAGTAGATAGAATAATAGGTAGTACATAAAAGGGAAGGGACGAAATTGCAAAAACGCAGAAGTGTGTACAATGTCCAAAGTCAGTGCTGTGCTGAATAAATCAAATGTGAGGACTGTCTCACACAGGGCATTATCCCTGTGATCTGCCTGCAACAGCAATGCAAAATATTAAACTGGTCTATTTGTAAAAGAACCACACCGAACACGTACATAATTAGTTCTCATGTGTAACATGTATGTTACCATATAGTCAGACTGATTAATTCATTGTAGTGTCATGTTAACGGGAGAAAGTATGTAAGGAAGTAAGAGTCTCATCTTGACATAAAGACAAGTGTGTCCCATGTGGGATAACGCAAAAATTGCGATTAGTGTCCTATTGGTCACTCATGTCACCAATGTTTGTGGACTAAATGTTAGGGAATCCTGAGGATACGTGTAGTGAGTCAACCGATGGGATGGGACTACAGGGGTAGGGAGCGGCCACTGTGTACTGATATGGCTACACCACAAATCCAACTGGAGAATGGATGACTGCAGTGTTAGTGAAGTGTTGAGGTGTGTGTTTGTGGAACCAGGGGCCATGGGTATATGGGTATATGGGTATATATGCAAATAAAGCAGCACAGCAATAGTGCATTGGTTAGAGCAACCCCCTAACGAACAGATATTCCTGTACTGAATCCCACTGTATCACATACCAATTACCATCGGTAATCCATACATGAACGTATTGCGACATCTTTCTGCTGTATAACCTGAAAATATCAATTAAAAGATAACTGGAGTGAAGTGTCAGTGTCATAATGAATAAGGCACTAATAAGGAGGTCAAGCATATATAAACACCAGTATGCATGTGTAAGTGTGTTTGAGCGGGGTATGTATTGCTTTACAGACACACATAGATATATATATATATAGATATATATATATATATATATATATATATATATATATATATATATATATATATATATATATATATATATATATATATATATATATATATATATATATATATATATATATATATATATATATATACATATATATCTATATATGTGTGTGTGTGTGTGTGTGTGTGTAGATATATACAGATATATAGCTATGACAGGAAACAGCACACAAGAATGACATATGTTCACAGGCTATGCCAATGGAAGTGAGGGGCCCAAGGAAGAAACATGAAACACGTAGCATGCCCTTCTACCCCCCAGCCAGACAAGAGAAACATACATGCAAACAATGTAAAGAGTCCACTACTCCCCAGACCAAAGGCAGAATACAACTGGGGGGTACACAGTGCACCCAAGAAGTCTAATCTTGGAACACAGAATGGAGCATCCCTTGCAGGACACCACAAAAATTGCCCAAACAAAAAGAAGGTGATAGACCGGCCATTTTGGCCACGCTGTATACATACACGGATTACAAGGGTGGGAAACCCTGATGACCCATGGGCCGAGACAATTGTATGAAATGGGTCCCAGAAGTGAAGAGTGTGCAGCGTGTAGTGTTGTGTCCAGAACAGACCAGGACCCAGAGTAAGGATGGGTGCTGTTGAGGAGGTGAGGGTGGGGGAACTACGGGTAGCTACTTATGGGTCTAGGTGTGCAGGTGTTGGCTGATGTGGGCCTATATGGACAGCACTAGGGATGTAATACAACCAACTAGTACTCATGAACACAAAAAGACAGCAAAACTTGCAGATGTTCTCCTTTCCCAAAACTTTATTCCGTAAGCGCTTTCGTAAGGACTAGTATCCAGACTTCCTCTGACAAAGTTACACAAGCAGTCAATGACTTATAAACTTATACAATTAATAAATAAAACAATAAAGCAATTATATAAAAAAACAATTGAATAATTGAATAAACAACTCAATTCCTTTCCTCCTATGGAAAACTATTTACTTTGTATTTCCATATATAATTCATGATTTTATTACTAAATACCTAGACGCTAAATTAGTGACTTGAATTAATATAAAATACAAATGTATTAAGTAGAAAAAAAAAAAAAAAAATATATATATATATATATATATATATATATATATATATATATATATATATATATATATATATATAGATATATATATATATATATATATATAAACATTTGTGGTATAACTAAAGAAAAGAAATACCTGGGGTTACGTTTTTTTGTGTTAACCCCCGCCCCCCCCACACACGCACACACACACACACTCTACCTGTCTAGCTGTTTAAGTTTCAAAATGCATTTAATGGAAGCATATTCATTAAGGCTAGGGTATGTGTGTGCAAAAGTTCTAATTTGCCACAACAATTCCTTTTCTTCTAACCTTAATGCCCATGGCCCTCTTCTTTTGTTATATAGTTCTTGGTGCCCATTGCCCTCCTCTTTTGTTATATAGTTCTTGGTGCCCATTGCCCTCCTCTTTTGTTATATAGTTCTTGGTGCCCATTGCCCTCCTCTTTTGTTATATAGTTCTTGGTGCCCATTGCCCTCCTCTTTTGTTATATAGTTCTTGGTGCCCATTGCCCTCCTCTTTTGTTATATAGTTCTTGGTGCCCATTGCCCTCCTCTTTTGTTATATAGTTCTTGGTGCCCATTGCCCTCCTCTTTTGTTATATAGTTCTTGGTGCCCATTGCCCTCCTCTTTTGTTATATAGTTCCTGGTGCACAATGGCAAATAAAAATTTGTGAGTGGGATGTTGCAATATGTGCCTAGCCAAAGCATTTGTGGTGGTACCTTTACTTATATGATCCGTATGCTCGTATATGCATTGGTGCACTGTCCTTTCTGTCTTTCCTATATAAAAGGATGGACATTGTTGGCATATAGCAGCATAAACAATGCCCTTTGACTCACAATTAAATTTACCTAATATGTTGTATTCAACATCTTTAATTGTTATTTTAGTGCCCACATGAATATGCTGACACTGATGGCAGTGACCACATTTGTACATACCCATGTTCTTTTTTATAATTCTACCTGGAAGTTCTAAGATGTCCTTTAAATTTTGGCCATGCCGATAAATAATATGTGGCAATTTTTCAAACTTTTTGTTGATGTGTGTGTCTTCTGCTAGCAGTGCCCAAATCTTAAAGATAATATTTGAAACAATTTTTGCATCCTTTGAAAAAGTTGTGATAAGTGTGGGACCACCCATGTCTAATATGTCTTTAGTATGGGAATCCTTTTGTACATAACAATTTCTATCACCATCTGACTTATGAATAAAATCATGGTATCCATTAAGCAGGATAGGTCTAAAATGTCCCATGTTTCTCTTAACCACTTCTTGCCTTATTTTATCAAATAGTCTGGGTGGATAACCTCTACTACTGAACATGGATCTAAGTAAACTACATTCTACTTGGAAATCATCCTCAAAAGGAATCATCCTTGATGCCCTGACCAACTGGCCTTTCATAACCGCCTTCTTTTGATGGAAGGGGTGGCTGCTAGAAAAATGCAAGAAAGTATTGGAATATGTGGGTTTTCTATATATAGTTGTTCTAAATCTGTTATGGGCTCTATCTTTTGATATGTACACATCCAGATAGTTGATAGCTTCTGTTTCAAATTGAAAGGTGAAATCCAAAAAGTTAGTGAGACATTTAATCTCTTCTATAAAAATTGGAACTGTGGTATCATCACCTTTCCAAATGAGAAACATGTTGTCCTGGTATCTAGTATACCAGGCAGCATGTTGTTGGAACAAATAATTTTTAAATAAAAAATTCATGTTCCCAGTATGTTAAAACACAATTGGCGAAGCTACCACCACAGAGTGAACCCATGGCAACACCTGTAGTTTGTTTATATGCTTGACCATCAAATAACATGAAATTGTTGTGGAGAACTAGTTGTAAGAGTATTTCCAAGACATGTATTTCATAAGTATCCATGCCTTTGGCATACAATAGATGCCTAACCCAATCTATGCCTTGATCTTGTGGGATAACAGTGTATAAATATTTTATATCAACTGTTAAAAAATTGTAGTTGGCATTAAATTCTAATTTATTTATGCCTTCTAAAAATCCCCATGAATCTGGGCAAATGTGTTATTCCACTTTTATGATTGGTTTTAGTTTTCCGTCAACATATTTGGATTTGAAAATTTTCACTCATAAACTTAATTTAATAGTGTTAATGGGCAATACACCTTGCTTAACACATGATTTGAAAGTTTCGAGTTTGTTCAACCCACCACTACACTCTACTATAGCACTATTCGAACGCATTTGTGAAATGGATTTGAAAGATGGTATACGCATTAACTTTTCTAAGAAAACTACTAGTAATATAACTCCAGATGAGTTGGACTTTTTGGTGTCCCTGAAGTTACACAGAATTCAGTAATGAAACCCAATAAGGGAGGGGGGCTTATATTTATGCATGAGCATGATTATATAAAAAATATGCATGATGTTTTGGAAGTTGACTGTTATGAGTTGATTAGTATTAATGAAATTAACATTGCATATAAGCAAATTTATAACCATATTAACGATCTGTTTTTGGAAGGTAGTATCAATTTAGATACACTTCACTACTTAACCATGGCATCACCAAAGACACCGGTCATTTTTGGGTGTCCTAAAGTACACAAGAAAGTCTCTGATCCACCTTTTAGACCTATAGTTGATGGACGAGGCTCTATTGTATATCTTGTGCCAAATACGCTTTGCATTGCTTAGCACTGCACAAACCCACGCAAACCCGCTCACAACTGCTTTAATGTGCCTTAATCACTCCATATCCAATGGCCTTGTACTGCCTAGCAACAAAATAAACAGCCTCTACAAGGCTTGAAACCAGGACCCTGCACATACAGCTAATATGATTTGCCAATAAGCCATGGCAGATATACAGACATCGGACCTTATCACAAACATATCATCTAGTGCAGTCATTCAACAGTATAGGAAATGTATTCCATCATGTAGATGTATGTGTGAGTGTTTATGTCCAGCATATAGGTACATACATATATAGAGATATATCAGGAACATACCATGTGACAAAAAGCATTACAAATGAATGAAAAGGGAAACACCAATGACGCCTGTATTATGTAGTGGTGTTGTCCTATGTAATATAAAGATGCCCCCAGACAGACATGTGTCATTCATACATGCAAACATTTGTACATTGGCCGTATACATCACTCTGTGCATGTTATTTACATTAACACAACAGTTCCTGTCCAATCATTATGTGAGAACTGTACTCTTGCAAGGTGCTTTGTGCGACAGCATCATCATGATAAAGGTAAATGGGGTAACCATAGAGGGATCGGTAGTGTATTGTGTACAATGGGGTCGTCCACATCACGTGTACCTGGAACATTTAGGAGCTATGTGCATACTAGGATCGTGTGCCTGACAGACAAGGTTGAAGGCAACAGAAGTATGTTGTGATGCATATTAAAAGGGTTACATGTGTCCAGTGGACACGTGTGTGAAATGGACAGCTATGTATGGGGCAAATGTTGTTCTAGGAACCGATTGGCCTTATGTTTCTGTAGGGTGAGAGTGGTATGTGGGGGAAGGAGAGTAGGTATGCCCATGAAGGATAGGTAGGGTAGGATGACAGACAAGACAGCATACAGGGTCGGTATATGACACATGTGGGGGGATACACCTCGGACGAGGAGGGGTGTTCGGCATTCACATGCCCATGAGCCCCCAGATATAAACAGTGGGACATAGGTCCCCAGCCATGGGCAGCCACCACTGCACGAAAACAACTGCAATGGTGGCAGTGCTGGGGGCTGTCTAGGAGGGGCAGCCTCACCCTGTAAATGTGACACTCTGCCCTTGAGCTGGCATATCTGGCCTCAAAACCCCAAAGTGAGCCACCTACACACCACATCCGGGACCATACAACAGCGGACATGTTCCTGTCTGGACCTGATCCCAGGGGGGACAAACCCCATCCTCAGTGGGGGTACCAGCAGAAGGTGGTGCAGAGCCAACAGAGGTGGAGGTCCAAAGCTGGGCCCCAGATGTGCTGGTGCCCGGTGCCATGGCCAGCTGAAGTAGGACAGAAGGTTCTGCCAGGACCTCCAAACCCATACAGCCTATGGTGTTACAGTTTAAACACAGATATGGCTTAGTAATAGTCAACAGCATTCAGGATTACTTAAAACAGCATGCATAGATATGACCATCAACCCAACACAACAGATGGTATACATTTGCAGAGGGAACACAACACATGCATATATACTGCATGACATCTGTACAAAGTGTAGAAGACATGTGACTGCAGCTATGAACAGTGGCCCATTAATGGCATGTCACTGGAACCTCAGACAGTGTCTGTCATACAATTGTTTCATGTGACATATGTTCAGTCAGGGATGTGATGGCAGTAACACATCACTATCACTATGTACTGGCTGCAGTCCTCATACTATGCTCCTGCTGTTCACAGATGTGTGTTCAGTGAGTAACACAGGAAAACAATGGTTCCACACACTGACCAATCCACAGATGGCCCTACAGATGGGGGTCCCTCATGAACAGAGCACTGTCTTGTCAGTTTTAAAACATGCAGAATAGCCATTACCACACACAAGTTGTTAAACAGGCAGTAGTCTCAATGAAGCCTAGCTACACTTACATGCTGTAGTCATGTCTGCCACATCACCCTCCTGTCTTTAGGCTATTTCTCCACTGTGTATGTTGTTTGAGGAACACCCAGATGTCATCTGTGATGCTGTTTCCAAACACCAGATCCAGGTACCACTCACAGCGACTCTCATGGACAAACACCAACATGATGTTCCTAGATATTGCACTGTGTTTTTTATGCAAAAGGCTATGGGAACATCATCACAGCAGTTCCACATGCTATCAGCTAGAGGAGGACTGCAATAGGTGCAGAGGCCATCACCTGATCATGACCATCACTTACGTTACACAAGCTGCTGCTGAGCAGGTGTACACCTCCACATCCACCAGACAGTGTGTGGGAGGGACAGACAGAGGCAAAGTACATCAGAGAAGGGCTTGGAGACTAAAACCTAAACATCGTCTGTCACACACCTACCAGTACAAGAGTCAGACCCCTGACTGACTAGTCATTACTATTACAAGTGCATGCAGTTACTCCATGTACCACAAAGCTGACATGGTGTGCTGTAAGACCACATATGTGTGTTGGTGAGTGACATCTGCAACAGAGATATAGTAGACATCCATTAGGTGTAGCACACATGGCTGTCCACATTCTCTAATGCACTCACACTGATACTCTTTGCCAGGCCCACAAATACACTCCCTAACTACTTAGTTTGCCACACTGCAGTAATGCACAGGTACTACATGCACCACAGGGGTTATCCAGAGGTTCTATGGGCTAGGGCATATGAACATGTTTGACATCTGTTGGTATGCCAATGGGAGCTATACTGGGAGTGACTGTGGTTGGGAGCATCATACCCCACATGCAGACACAAGGTGCCAGTACTGACATGCATGTGTGCATTGCTTCATGGGTGTATAGTGGTTGGCTGTGCAAGATGGCTGTACAAGGCTGAGTGAGGGGTAATCCTTGGCATCATGCCACTCGACAGTGGTGTGCAGTGTGGTACAGGGGTGTATTGTCTGCAATGTCCTACACAGATGGGTATTATGTGAACTGCCCTGACATCCTGGTTGCCATTGTGTATGGCCACAGCTTTGCAATGCATGCCATGTCTGTGTTTGATAGCCCTTGACATGGACATTCCCTGGGATGTGCATGTCCCACAATAATGTACAGTGACATGTACAGGTGTTCCTAGTTTGGCTGGCACATGTTGTGTACACAGACTGTTATCCTCCGATATGCCAATACTGGCCTGGTGTGGCAGAACCTGCTTATAATCAGCAGGTTGACCCTGCACCTGCATTGATAGCATGACAGAGGTATTTCCTGGTGTCAGTGGCATCGGTCCATACAGAGCACATGTGTACGGCATTGTATGGCCTCTGTGGATCACATTTGATGGCACCACATATGTTGCAGGTATCCATTTGTAAACATAGTGAAGGCACATTGTCCACAATTATGTGCCTATTGTACTGCTGTACAGGGTGCCATGTCCTCTGCAGCCCACTGCAATCACACCATGCATACTATCTGTCATCAATGTGCAGGGTACTAGCAACATAGCTGGATATTCTAGGCAAGTGTGTTTGTGTATGACACATGGGTTCAGGGCATATTCTGGGTACTAGTAGGGTTGCATACTTTATTCACCAGGCCTTTTGCCACATGTAGGGGTATGGCTTACCAACACAGTCCCGTGGCTGACTGACAGCTGTACTCCTCATGAGGTGGGCACTGTGACATAAGATGGACACCATATCGAAAACTACAAAATCTGCTTCTTAACTCACAGCCACCTCCTCACAGATGCTGACAGTCAAACACACACAAACACACACACACCTGTCATGTCCTGGAATTGAACCCCTACCTAACTAGTTTAGCATACTACAGCAATACGCAGTTACAGAATGCGCTACGAAAAATACTGGGTTACAGCAGTCCTATAGGTGTATTCTTAGGTGGGTGACATCAGCAGGATTGCCAAAGGTGATCATGTGAATTGTACAGAGTGTGCATACTCTAAAACGTATTGTTCTTGTCTCAGACAGACAGAGACACACACATACATTTAGCCTCTTTTGGAATGGAACCCCTAACTAACTAGTTTATCACACTACAGCAATACGCAGTTACAGCACGTGCTACGGAGAATATTGGGTTACAGCACTCCTAGAGTTGTATTGCTAGGTGGTTGACATCAGCAGGATTGCCAAAGGTGGTCATATGAATTGTATAGAGTGTGCATACTCTAAAATGCATTGTTCTTTTCTCAGGCAGACACACACACACACACACACACACACACACACACACACACACACACACACACACACACACACACACACACTTGGTTTGACTTGGAATAGAACCCCTACCTAACTAGTTTACCACACAACAGCAATACGCAGTTACAGCATGCACTACAGAAAATACTGGGTTACAACAGTCCTAGAGGTGTATTTCTAGGAGGGGGTCATCAGCAGGATTGCCAAAGGTGGTCATGTGGGTTGTAAAGAGTGTGCATACTCTAAAAGCATCATTACTTTCACAAGCAGGCAGACAGACACACAATTGACCTGTCTGGGATTAGAACACCTACCAAACTAGATTAACACATGACAGCATTATACAGTTACGGCATGCATCATAGAGATTACTGGGGTCCAGCATTCCCAGAGGAGTATTTGTAGGTGGGTGACATCAGCAGGATTGCCAAAGAAGGGCATTCCAAGTGTACTGCGGGTTGTACATGTTAGTTACCTGAGTATACCAGCTGCTTACTGTCATGAAAACACATTTACACCTGCTTGCAACTGCCTTGTGCAGTCCTAATTGACAGTATCAACAAGGCTTGCAGGTCCTGAACCCTGGACCAGGCACACTGAGGTTACTGGATGTACCACTAAGCCATCTGGGTTATACACATGTTGCATGGAGCCTGTAATGCACAACCTACCACAGGTATTCCACAGTACTGAAAACAAATGGGACAGTCCCTTTGTGTACATATGTACAGTACCCTTGAATGTACTGTACTCTGTAAAACAACAGAGACAAGTCTACATCTGTACAACTGTCATAACTACATATAAATGCACCTACGGGATGTTTACACACACACACACACACACATATATATATATATATATATATATATATATATATATATATATATATATATATATATATATGTATATATATATATATATATATATATATATATATATATATATATATATATATATATATATATACATACATATATATATGCATATACACAGACACAGCCACAGCCATATATATATATATATATATCTATATATATATATATATATATATATATATATATATATATGTATACATCTAAATGCCCTTTGTGACACAGAAGGGTTCCAAAGGAACTGATGTGTACACAAAACAGAGGTATTGCCTGTGTCATAACATTTAAATCTTAAGCAGTTCACCAGAGAAGGGATGGTTGCTGTGAATGTGGAGTTTGGGGTGAAGAATGATGGCTATTGTAATCTACCCTGGGGATTGTGGAGTTAGGGTGGGGGAATGATGGGTATGGACTTACATCCCGACGACCACTTCTGTGTCACTGCTCGACAGTGGCACAGGAAAATAACATACCCAACTGTAGTTGTGCTTAACCGTGTATTCTTTACCATTCCTATCTATGTTATACTTTCTAGATACCGGTCACCACAGTTTGCTACCAGGAAAATGAAAAACAGACGTCCTAAGCCAGGAAACACACCATAAGCTCCATACAGCAGGAAAGTGCACTTGTAGGATTTTTAAAAATCTTTTATTCATAAAACACCATCATATAAAATCAAGCGGACCAGGTTAAACGCTTTCTTCCCCTATACAACACTTAGGGGACATCCTCAGAACCAAATACACGTTTCCATAGAATCAACCTATTAAAACCAAGATGCTCAATCAATCAATTAGATGTTTAAATACATTAAGTTGAAGTATATATTTTTTACAAAATGTCCACAATTGGATAAAAATAAACATGAATGAGTGAATTAAGGAATTAATAAGTTAGAGAATTTATAAAATTCATAAAATTCATAAAATTAATGCCCTTTTCCTTAAAATAGGAACCAGGGATAAATAATCATTTAAACCTGGTGCTTCCAAGGCACTTAATTTAATTATCCAATAAAATTCTCTCATATCTACTAGAAGTTCCTACCAACCCCCTCTTGGGTTGTGTGGTACAACTTCTAATATGGCAAATTTAAACATAGTGTCACCCTGGCAAACTAAGGTGTGTCTGTAAAGTGCATTTTTCATGTTGTTCCTACTAATAGCATATAAATGCAAATAAATGCGTGTCCTAAAATTCCTAGTGGTTTTACCCACATAATAATTATCACATTTCTGACACACCAAAATGTATATTACCCCTTTGGTGTTTCAATTGCCTTTTTGTAAAAAAATGCCTCTATGATGGCATTTAATGTGTACTATATCCTTGTTTAAAATGAAGGTGCTTTAGTAACAATTTCCACATCTAGTTGATCCTTTTGTATCCAATGGTCTCTGTATAACCACCTGCTCCATTAGATTTTTGAAATTTTTTCCTGATTTGTAAAAAAAGTTTGATGATTGACCCAAAAGTCTAGAAATGTTAACATTACCCTTAAAAACGTTCCAATTCCTTTGTATAATACTCCTGAGTGTTTTTTTCCCAAACCCCAAAGGTTATGACCATACTTGTGTTGTAAACAGCACTCCTTGTAACACTGTTTACAGTTTTTTTGTATTGTTTCACCACTACCTAACAAAGGTTTGTATTTATTTCCCCAGCCTTCCTTTATTTCTTCTACTATGTTGTCTAGAAGTTTATGGGGATATCCCCATCCTACCTGCCCTAACCAACTGACTCTTAAATATGTTCCTTTTAGTGTGCATAGGGTGGGTACTCTGAAAATCCAAATAACTATTGGAAAATGTTTCCTTCCTATGAATATTTGAAACAAACTTTTACTTATAACATCCTTAAATAATGTAACATCCAAATAATCAATACTATTCTTAGAATGCCTAGCTGTAAATTTAAAATAAGGACAAATTGTGTTCACATAATTCATAAATTCTTTTAAGTCAACAGAATCATTCTTCCATAGAATAAATATGTCATACAAAAATTGATTATAAGTATACCAATAGGATTTATATATACTAGTAAAAATATACTTTTTTTCCCATGCATAGAATACCATATTGGCATATATAGGGGCGCACGTAGCACCCATTGCTACCCCCTGTACTTGTCTATAGAACTCACCTTCAAAGGTAAAAAAATTGTTGGTTAGGACATATTCCATAACGGCCAAAAGGAAATTAACCATATAGTCTGAAAAAGAGGTAAGCTTTCTAATAGCCTCATAAAACAGTTCCAACCCTTCATTATGAGGGATGGAAGTAAATAAATCAACAATGTCAATGGTAGAAAAAATAACGTTGGTGTCATACCATTCACCTTTGAATTTGGCCAAAAAATCCCACAAATCTTTGAGTAAATAATCAATGGGCTCAACAAAATTCTTCAATATTCTGTCCGCAAAAGTACTTAAAGTATGGGTAGAACTATTCTTAGCTGAAATGATCCCCCTAAATGGAGGTTGATCAATACATTTATGTATTTTGGGGATACCAAAGGTTTTGGGCACAAATTGGTAGTCAGTGGTCAAAAAATTAAACAAATCTTCTGATATGACCCTCTGTAATAAGGAATCTTCCAAAAATAACTGTATTTTTCTGTGTGCTATATTAACCTTGTTTCTAGATATCGTTTCATATTTATCAGTGTCTGAAAAAATAAGAGTAAGTTGGTCTATATAGTTAATGGTATTAAACAATAGAACCCCTCCCCCCTTATCAGGCTTCATTGTTCTAAGCATGGTGTTAGTTCTAACTTCATTAAAAAGAATGAATTCTTCCTTGGTTAAATTAAAATGCTTCACATTGTTTAACTCTCTAAATTCTTTCTGAATTTAATTTCACATGCTTTCTCAAAAGCTGAAATTAGGGGGTGCAGGGGTGGGTTATAACAACTCCTCTTTTTTAATTTGATGTTACCATCATTAAGTTGCTTATCTTGATCTCTAAAAACCACCTTAAAATTTAATTTTCTAGTGTAGAGTCTTAATTTGGTAACAGCATCCACTGTATCTACCTTAAAAGTAGGTATAAACTTAAAACCTTTTCTAAAAAGAGAAAAGAAAACTTTGTTCAAATTCATTTCCGTATGTTTAGAAATCTTAAATCCATCTAGGGTGGCACATTTGCCTTCATATTTAATAACATTCAAATCAATTCCCTCAGGATTTTCTATCTGTAGCTGGTGTTGTTCCTGTATCCTCCCTTGTAATTTCCTCTGATGTTGTTTCTTTGCATGTGGCCCCCTTCTAAAAAAGGTTTTTGTCGAGTTTTATTTTCTAACCATTCGGACCTTCTAGGAGGGGGAAAGTTTGTCTCATAATGTTCAGATGTGTTTTCATAGGTCTCATGTTCTAAATCAGTTGGTATATCATTAGGTGTGTAATTATGTGGGTTATCCCCATTTTCCAAGCTGTTGGTACCCCTCCCACCTTCGGTCTTAGGGTGTAAGAACCAATTGGGTAGGAGGTATACTTGTTTTTTAGAATAATCATTTTGGTCCCTAAGTAATTTTTTGTTTTTATGTTCCAAATTTACTTTAACATTGGCATCAACCCTATCAAAAATCCTTTCATACTGAACAGAGTTTAAATCAAATAATAAATCGTTAATGAGCATAACATTCATCTTATCTAATTCTTCCAACATTACCTTGATTCTTCTATTGTTGGTTTTCACTATGAACTCCATGAGTTCAAATCCAAAACTATCAAACAATGTTAATAATTCTGTTACATCACAATTATTAACGTCCATCCCATTAGGGAATTTGGATAGTCTTAGTCCCATCGACACCTGCCTCTTCTTGAGGCTTTCTTGCAAAAATAAGTTGTCACATTACAGTGCACATACCTTAAATAAGGTATTCTTGAAATCCCTCATGGTGGTATTAAACGACTTAAAATTCTGTCCTGCTGCCTCGTTTAGGTCCGACAACAGAAAATGAAGGTCTCTCATAATCCTCTTTGAAATTTTTAACGTTTGTACCAGCATTGTTCCCATTAACTGTTTTATTTAATGATCTTGAAATGCCCTCTTGTGGCGTTTTGGAAAACTTGCCTTGGTTTACCAGTCTAAGGGAATGGCCAGCTAAATCCTTCTTACGCAGGCCCTCCTGGGTTAAATGATTTGGAAAATAATTGGTGAAAAAGTCCATTCTCTTATTCAGAACAACTACCTGTTGTAATAAAGCCTCAATCACTGAGCCAAAATCATGGCTCCCCATAGACGTGTTTGACTGTGAACCATTACCGTTGGTAGCTGAAACAGATTTAGAACTGGCAATAATGGTCCCTATTTCTTCATTGGAACTGTCCATAATTGCTGAAAGAATGTAACAAACTCCAAAAGTAACAAAAACACAAAACAATACCAGATCTCAAACATGATCCAAAAAATGATGAACCTTCTACAAACTGTGTTAGCCATGTGTTGACTAGGCTGTCCAAACGGAAAAAATGTCAACCAATAATCCAGAAAGACCATTGGTGAAGGACATCAAACAGGTACCAGGAAAACGAAAAACAGATGTCCTAAGCCAGGAAACACACCATACGCTCCACACAGCAGGAAAGTGCACTTGTAGGATTTTGTAAAATTTTTTATTCATAAAACACCATCATATAAAATCAAACGGACTAGGTTAAGCACTTTCTTCCCCTATACAACACTTAGGGGACATCCTCAGAACCAAATACACGTTTCCATAGAATCAACCTATTTAAACCAAGACACTCAATCAATCAATTAATCAATTAGATGTTTAAATACATTAAGCTGAAGTATGTATTTTTTACAAAATGTCCACAATTGGTTAAAAATAAACATGAATGAGTGAATTAATGAATTAGTAAGTTAGAGAATTTAAAAAATTCATAAAATTCATAAAATGAATGCCCCTTTCCTTAAAATAGGCACCAGGGATAAATAATCATTTAAACCTGCTGCTTCCAAGGCATTTAATTTAATTATCCAATAAAATTGGCTCAAATCTACTAGAAGTTCCCACCAACCCCCTCTTGGGTTGTGTGGTACAACTTCTAATATGCCAAATTTAAACATAGTGTCACCCTGGCAAACTAAGGTGTGTCTGTAAAGTGCATTTTTCATGTTGTTCTTACTAATAGTATATAAATGCTCATAAATGTGTGTCCTAAAATTCCTAGTGGTTTTACCCACATAATAATTATCACATTTCTGACACACCAAAATGTACCCTTTGGTGTTGCAATTGCCTTTTTGTAAAAAAAAACTGCCTCTGTGATGGCCTTTAATATGTACTATATCATTGTTTAAAATGAAGGTGCATTAGTTACAATTTCCACATCTAGTTGTTCCTTTTGTATCCAATGGTCTCTGTATAACCAGCTGCTCCATTAGATTTTTGAATTTTTTTCCTGCTTTGTAAATAAAGTTTGGTGATTGACCCAAAAGTCTAGAAATGTCAACATTACCATTAAACATGTTCCAATTCCTTTGTATAATACTCCTGAGTGTTTTTTTCCCAACCCCAAACGTTATAACCATACTTGTGTTGTAAACACCACTCCTTGTAACACTGTTTACAGTTTTTTGTATTGTTTCACCACTACCTAACAAAGGTTTGTATTTATTTCCCCAGCCTTCCTTTATTTCTTCTAGTATGTTGTCTAGAAGTTTATGGGGATATCCTCTCATTTCAAATGTTTTCCTGATGTTAACTAGTTTTTCCATAAATGTCTCTCTAGTGGAACACATCCAACCTGCCCTAACCAACTGACCCTTAAATATGTTCCATTTAGTGTGCATAGGGTGGGTACTCTGAAAATCCAAATAACTATTGGAAAATGTTTCCTTCCTATGGATTTTTGAAACAAACTTTTACTTATAACATCCTTAAATAATGTAACATCCAAATAATCAATACTATTCTTAGAATGCCTAGCTGTAAATTTAAAATAAGGACAAATTGTTTTCATATAATTCATAAATTCTTTTAAGTCAACAGAATCATACTTCCATAGAATAAATACGTCATCCAAAAATCGATTATAAGTATACCAACAGGATTTATATATACTAGTAAAAATATACTTTTTTTTCCCCATGCATAGAGTACCATATTGGCATATATAGGGGTGCACGTAGCACCCATTGCTACCCCCTGTACTTGTCTATAGAACTCTCCTTCAAAGGTGAAAAAAATTGTTAGTTAGGACATATTCCATACCGGCCAAAAGGAAATTAACCATAGAGTCTGAAAAAGAGGTAAGCTCCCTAATAGCCTCATAAAACAGTTCCAACCCTTCATTATGAGGGATGGAAGTAAATAATACGACAATGTCAATGGTAGAAAAAATAACATTGTTGTCATACCATTCACCTTTGAATTTGGCCAAAAAATCATATGAATCTTTGAGTAAATAATCAATGGGCTCAACAAAATTCTTCAATATTTTATCCACAAAGTAGTTAAAGTGTGGGTAGAACTATTCTTAGCTGAAATTATCACCCTAAATGGAGGTTGGTCAATACATTTATGTACTTTGGGGGTACTGAAGGCCTTGGGCACACATGGGTAGTCAGTGGTCAAAAAATTAAACAAATCTTCTGATATGATCCTCTGTAATAAGGAATCTTCCAAAAATAACTGTATTTTTCTGTGTGCTATATTAACCTCATTTCTAGATATCATTTCATATTTATCTGTGTCTGAAAACATAAGAGTAAGTTGGTCTATATAGTCAATAGTATTAAACAACACAACCCCACCCCCTTATCAGGCTTCATTGTTCTAAACATGGTGTTAGTTCTAACTTCATTAAAAATAATGAATTCTTCCTTGGTTAAATTAAAATGCTTCACATTGTTTAACTCTCTAAATTCTTTCTGAATTTCATTTCCACATGCTTTCTCAAAAGCCGAAATTAGGGGGTGCAGAGGTGGGTTATAACAACTCCTCTATTTTAATTTGATGTTACCATCATTAAGTTGCTTATCTTGTCTCTAAAAAGCACCTTAAAATTTAATTTTCTAGGTAGAGTCTTAATTTGGTAATAGCATCCACTGTATCTACCTTAAAAGTAGGTATAAACTTAAAATATTTTCTAAAAAGAGAAAAGAAAACTTTGTTCAAATTAATTTCCATATAGTTAGAAATCTTAAATTCATCTAGGGTGGCACATTTGCCTTCATATTTAATAACATTCGAATCAATTCCCTCAGGATTTTCTATCTGTAGCTGGTGTTGTTCCTGTATCCTCCCCTGTAATTTCCTCTGATGTTGTTTCTTTGCATGTGGCCCCCTTCTAAAAAAGGTTTTTGTCGAGTTTTATTTTCTAACCATTCGGACCTTCTAAGAGGGGGAAAGTTTGTCTCATAATATTCAGATGTGTCTTAATAGGTAAAATGTTCTAAATCAGTTGGTAAATCATTAGGTGTGTAATTATGTGGGTTATCCCCATTTTCCAAGCTGTTGGTACACCTCCCACCTTCGGTCTTAGGGTGTAAGAACCAATAGGGTAGGAGGTATACTTGTTTTTTAGAATAATCATTTTGGTCCCTAAGTAATTTTTTGTTTTTATGTTCCATATTTACTTTAACATTGGCATCAGCCCTATCAAAAATCCTTTCATACTGAACAGAGTTTATATCAAATAATAAATCGTTAGTGAGCATAACATTCCTCTTATCTAATTCTTCCAACATTACCTTGATTCTTCCATTATTGGTTTTCACTATGAACTCCATGAGTTCAAATCCAAAACTATCAAACAATGTTAATAATTCTGTTACATCACAATTATTAATGTCCATCCCATTAGGGAATTTGGATAGTCTTAGTCCCTTCGGCACCTGCCTCTTCTTGAGGCTTTCTTGCAAAAATAAGTTGTCACATTACAGTGCACATACTTTAAATAAGGTATTCTTGAAATCCCTCATGGTGGTATTAAACAACTTAAATTTCTGTACTGATGCCTCGTTTAGGTCCGACAACAGAAAATGAAGGTCTCTCATAATCCTCTCTTTGAAATTTTTAACGTTTGTACCAGCATTGTTCCCATTAACTGTTTTATTTAATGATCTTGAAATGCCCTCTTGTGGCGTTTTGGAAAACTCACCTTGGTTTACCAGTCTAAGGGAATGGCCAGCTAAATCCTTCTTACGCAGGCCCTCCTGGGTTAAACGATTTGGAAAATAATTGGTGAAAAAGTCCATTCTCTTATTCAGAACAGCTACCTGTTGTAATAAAGCCTCAATCACTGAGCCGAAATCATGGCTCCCCATAGACGTGTTTGACTGTGAACCGTTGCCATTGGTAGCTGAAACAGATTTAGAACCGGCAATAATGGTCCCTATTTCTTCATTGGAACTGTCCATAATTGCTGAAAGAATGTAACAAACTCCAAAAGTAACAAAAACACAAAACAATACCAGATCTCAAACGTGATCCAAAAAATGATGGACCTTCTACAAACTGTGTTAGCCATGTGTTGACTAGGCTGTCCAAACGGAAAAAATGTCAACCAATAATCCAGAAAGACCGTTGGTGAAGGACATCAAACAGGTACCAGGAAAATGAAAAACAGATGTCCTAAGCCAGGAAACACACCATACGCTCCACACAGCAGGAAAGTGCACTTGTAGGATTTTGTAAAATCTTTTATTCATAAAACACCATCATATAAAATCAAACGGACCAGGTTAAGCACTTTCTTCCCCTATACAATACTTAGGGGACATCCTCAGAACCAAATACACATTTCCATAGAATCAACCTATTTAAACCAAGACACTCAATCAATCAATTAATCAATTAGATGTTTAAATACATTAAGCTGAAGTATGTATTTTTTACAAAATGTCCACAATTGGATAAAAATAAACATGAATGAGTGAATTAAGGAATTAGTAAGTTAGAGAATTTAAAAAATTCATAAAATTCATAAAATGAATGCCCTTTTCCTTAAAATAGGCACCAGGGATAAATAATCATTTAAACCTGCTGCTTCCAAGGCATTTAATTTAATTATCCAATAAAATTGGCTCAAATCTACTAGAAGTTCCCACCAACCCCCTCTTGGGTTGTGTAGTACAACTTCTAATATGCCAAATTTAAACATAGTGTCACCCTGGCAAACTAAGGTGTGTCTGTAAAGTGTATTTTTCATGTTGTTTTTACTAATAGCATATAAATGCTCATAAATGCGTGTCCTAAAATTCCTAGTGGCTTTACCCACATAATAATTATCACATTTCTGACACACCGAAATGTACCCTTTGGTGTTGCAATTGCCTTTTTGTAAAAACAACTGCCTCTGTGATGGCCTTTAATATGTACTATATCATTGTTTAAAATGAAGGTGCATTAGTTACAATTTCTACATCTAGTTGCTCCTTTTGTATCCAGTGGTCTCTGTATAACCACCTGCTCCATTAGTTTTTTGAATTTTTTTCCTGCTTTGTAAATAAAGTTTGGTGATTGACCCAAAAGTCTAGAAATGTCAACATTACCCTTAAACATGTTCCAATTCCTTTATATAATACTCCTGAGTGTTTTTTTTCCCAACCCCAAAGGTTATGACCATACTTGTGTTGTAAACACCACTCCTTGTAACACTGTTTACAGTTTTTTGTATTGTTTCACCACTACTTAACATTGGTTTGTATTTAATTCCCCAGCCTTCCTTTATTTCTTCTACTATGTTGTCTAGAAGTTTATGGGGATATCCCCTCATTTCAAATGTTTTCCTGATGTTAACTAGTTCTTCCATAAATATCTCTCTAGTGGAACACATCCTACCTTCCCTAACCAACTAACCCTTAAATATTTTCCTTTTAGTGTGCATAGGGTGGGTACTCTGAAAATCCAAATAACTATTGGAAAATATTTCCTTGCTATGGATTTTTGAAACAAACTTTTACTTATAACATCCTTAAATAATGTAACATCCAAATAATCAATACTATTCTTAGAATGCCTAGCTGTAAATTTAAAATAAGGGCAAATCGTGTTCATATAATTCATAAATTCTTTTAAGTCAACAGAATCATACTTCCATAGAATAAATACGTCATCCAAAAATCGATTATAAGTATACCAATAGGATTTATATATAATAGTAAAAATATACTTTTTTTCCCATGCATAGAGTACCATATTGGCATATATAGGGGTGAATGTAGCACCCATTGCTATCCCCTGTACTTGTCTATAGAACTCACCTTCAAAGGTGAAAAAATTGTTGGTTAGGACATATTCCATACCGGCCAAAAGGAAATTAACCATAGAGTCTGAAAAAGAGGTAAGCTCCCTAATAGCCTCATAAAACAGTTCCAACCCTTCATTATGATGGATGGAAGTAAATAATACGACAATGTCAATTGTAGAAAAAATAACATTGTTGTCATACCATTCACCTTTGAATTTGGCCAAAAAATCCCACAAATCTTTGAGTAAATAATCAATGGGCTCAACAAAATTCTTCAATATTCTAGCCACAAAGTAGTTAAAGTATGGGTAGAACTATTCTTAGCTGAAATGGTCACCCTAAATGGAGGTTGGATATACACTTATGTACTTTGGGGATACTGAAGGCCTTGGGCACAAATGGGTAGTCAGTGGTCAAAAAATTAAACAAATCTTCTGATATGACCCTCTGTAATAAGGAATCTTACAAAAATAACTGTATTTTTCTGTGTGCTATATTAACCTTGTTTCTAGATATCGTTTCATATTTATCAGTGTCTGAAAACATAAGAGTAAGTTGGTCTATATAGTCAATGGTATTAATCAATACAACCCCACCCCTCTTGGGACCATCCAGGACCACGTGCACATAGCCTGCTGCATCCTGATGTGGACTGCACAGCACCAACAGCACTGCTGCTGCTAGCGCCACTATGGGAGAGGGCATGTGCAGCAGCATGTTCACGTAGATCTTCAACAGGTGATGTAGCTGGCCTACGCCCACGTGCTTGCTCCCACCAGATTTTCCAGCACAGACAATCCATGCTCGACGATTGACATACCACGGTCAAGGACTCCCACCATGTCACCCAATCGTCTATCCAAAAAATCTGCAAGATGATGGTGAGCATTTGCAAGTGCCTGGATGTTGTTAGTTAATGAACGGACAGCAGTCATCTGAAGCCTCAGACTGTCTCTGTTGTGCCATTCAGTATGTACCTGTGCCTCCATTACAGCCCAAAACATATGTCTGGTGACACCAGCTGACATGCTTGGTCCCACAGGGGCATGTTGGCCAGTGGTCCTCCTACGAGCAGTGCTGGGCACATGCCTGTGTGGGACATCACCTGTCTGTTGACTAGGAGCATGGTGTGCAGGCACACCTTCCATAGTCACCACACTTCTCTGTTCCATGCTACCACCTGCCAACTGTCCTTCCTCTATGGCTAGTGGTGATGGGGTATGTGCAGGCAGGGGAACTGTGTGTAAGGATGAGGTGGAGACAGGTAGAATGGCAACCAATGGCACAGATTCAGCCCCTGACAACCCTGCCTGTGCCTCAATCATACTATCATAATCACTGCTAGAGTCTGTGGTGACACTAACATCAGGTGGACTACAGGAGGGCAATGCACCTACATCAACACCTGTGAGGGGAAGACAAGAACTGTACATTACAAGTTATTGCAAAGAAAAAGGCGTACTTGTAGAGTGAAACACACTTTATTCAAATAAAACGTGAGCGCTTTTGAGGTTACCCTCTTCTTCAGACCTTAATAAAAACTAAAATACATTCACAGTTTAAATATATAAAGCGGCCAATAAAAACTTGCAATAAAAAATCAGTGGGGCAAGCCCCTTTTCTGTAAAATAGGCTTTAAAGAAACAGCGCTGTTCAAACCAGGTGGAGCATAAGCCTTGAAGTCAACTATCCACCTTAGCTCTATACATTCAGTCTCATTACAAATGTCTCCTTCTCTAAGGCTTTCATTAAGTTTTTGTAATAATAAAAACTTAAAGGTGTGCTGAGTACCACAGTCAGATACATGCTTAGCTAGTGCATTTGTAGATTTATTGTTGCGTATATCATTTAAGTGCTCCATAACCCTATCTTTCAACATACGGTTAGTTGTATCTATGTAGAATGCACTGCATAGGTTGCACTTGGCTAAATACACTATATTTTTGGTGCAAGAATCAGCATAAAAATGAAATTCTATAGGTGTTAAATGCAGCAAATGTATGACCATGCAAGTGGACCATATACTTGAACAAATCTTACATGCCCTACATGCATATGTGCTTTTGCAGTGTTATCCTATATGACATACACCCATAAATGTCATATGCTCCACTGAGGACAGGGTATGCAGAAAAAGGGTGGTATGTATGGGATGTGAGACTTGTTTTGCAGAATAGTTAAGCAGTGTTGCAGTCAGCCCACTATATGTCATGGACATGTCTGATAGCACATGACAGTGTGTGACATTCATAGCAAGGGTATACTCAACAAGGATGTATCCTGTGGGCTGGGAATCCTCCAGCTCAAACATATTTAGTGTGTGTGCACACATATGCTCTCTGTACAGTACTGTTCGTATTCCCAACATGTGTAATGCCGATATGTAGTACCTGTCCCTACAGTGAAACACACTTCCACCATTGTATTCACTGTTGTCCACACATCTGGCAATGACAATTTAGTAGGTTTAGTGTAGATGTTTCATATTGTCTACAATTGTTTCACATAGGTAAACAGTGTGATGCATTGCAGGTCTGACCAGTGTCCATTACCAGGACCACCATACATTATGTGTACGTGTGTTATGGCAGATAGCATGCAATTAATATGTTCCATGCAGTATCAAGCCTGGCAAATAATAACAATCTCACCTGACACAGGCTGCTATCACTGTAAAACACCAGAGGTACCTAAACAGGGGTGTCACAGCAGTAAGATTAGCCACACCTGTGTGGTAGCTAGAGGGTGCAAAGTCTATGTTAGCACATAAGCCAGTACAATACACTATCCTATGGAGTATGCACATCTGTGCATACATATAGTAGCAGACTATGTGGCATGTGTGCATACATTCCTTGCATATGATGTTACAGTACATATTGCGCAGCAACACATGTAACTATGTGATATGTGGTTGTGTTTTATGTGCAGTAGTGACTTACCAGGCACCTTTAGGCTTGGTGGTTGAGAGACACCCACCTCCACAATACCAGCTAACGCTTGTGGATGGAGGTCTGCAGGTGTCCCCAGGTTGGCCAGTAGCTCCACGGTACATGTGAGTGCAGGCTGGGTGAGTGCCCCCCCACCTGTTGCACCTTGTTCCCTGGTGATTGCATTTGCATGCTGTTTCACCCATCTTATCTGGTCAGTGCAGTGTCGGCGCACACGTTGATAGGTGCAATTGTGACTGCCAACATCACTTACCCTCCTGCAGAGTTCCTCCCACAGGGCATCCTGCTGCTGTGCATTCTGTGGTACATGGCTGAAGGGCATTGTGTAGTTGTCGAGGAGGTATGGGATGAAGACCTCATCCTCCAAGTGGCTGTATGGCGGCAGTCGGGTACGGGGCATACCTGGAAGACATAACGATTGAGACACAGTAACTCACAGAAAAGTACAGCAGTACAGCTGAACATACATGTGTAACACATTTATTAAGTTTACAAATACGTCTTTGTATAACTACATGACACTAACACCACTGACATGTAAAAGTCACACATATTTGACACCTACTGCTGATGTGATGTTATCACCATATATGTGTGTGTCATGTGATGACATTGCTCATACACCATGTGGATGTTGTCTTGACGTGGGCATGTCTGTTTGCCTGTAGTGGTGTCTTTACTGATCAGCACATCAGCACATGCCTGGATGTGTTCCCATTAATGCAATCGACCTTAATGCTGTGTATATGCCACAGAAATAGTCATACATAGCCGTTAGGGACATGACCTGTGACACTGCAGACTTGCAAGCATGTATGTGTTTTGCCATATACATCTACATGGCACTGTACAGCTGTGCAGAATCCTGCCATGTATTGCCTGTGTTGTGCATGTGTAACACATGGAACAATAGCTAACCTGATGGTATTTGCAGGGTTGGATATCAACTATGGCATTTATGGTCATAGTGATGTGGCAGGCTATATGCCCTGGGCCATTTATGAGCCTAGGCAGACAGGTTACCTAGCTGTAGGCAACAGACAGGTAATATCCAGTGGCCAGTTCAAGCAGTGCCACAGAACTGATACACATGGTTACTGATATGTTTGACATACGGTCATCACACCATGTCACAGAGAGGGGCAATATGCAGCTCCACTGGACAGGGATGCATAGTATGGCAAGACTATGTTAAGTGTATGTGACAGGGATCTGTCAGGCATGTTGTGATCCTTGTACTAGACAGGTGGATGTCCAAGACGTATGTGTTTATTTGGGATCAGGATGTTAAGTGTAGCATGTCCAACACCAGTGGGTTGGACATGGCTTTATTCAGGGTAGGCTGCATGTTACATAGTGCAGCTAGGGATTGTGAAGGTCAGTGTAGGCCATCTACACATGGGCAATAACCATTAAAGGAAATATGTGACCTATTATGGGCCACATGGGTGTTGAGTATGGCTGAGCAGTTATCGCTATATTCCTGGATGGCACCCTGTCATGATTAGGGGTGCCACATATGGCTACCTGTCTTTTGTGGTGACGTAACTATCAAAGGGAAGTACTGACCAGCTGCATCTCATACATACAGTTGCCATTATGTTGACTGCTGCCTAGGTGGTAGTTAATGGGTACAGGGTTTGTAACATAGGGGATAACAATGCAATACTTAGCTGTCAGAATGTGGTCATAAAACATCTGACACACTAAGGACCTTCTGTATGTTGAACGCAGAACACAATGAGTCGAATATTGCTCCTAGTTCATAGTCATTTGCAGACATCAACAGGCTGATGCCTTTTGTGTTAGTCTATGTGATATAGATACCAAAGAGGGGACATACCAGGAATTACCCCTGTATTACTGTGGCTGGCACTGGTTTGATGTGTGCGTATCCGTCGGACACCCTCTGTAGTGTGGGTTCTGCCAGCAGTCCAGTTGCCAAACACTCCTGTGACATAGGTATATACACCTAGTTTACTGAGTGTAGCTGGAACACAGTATGGGTGATGGTGTCATACAACCTGGCAAGGTCATGATATGCAGTGTGAATCAACCCTACTGTCATCTACATCTGTACTAAGTACATCAATTACATTGACCACGGTTCATGGCCATACAGACTAGACTCAGCAGGGTAGTTGTGCACTATGTCCCATTATCAATGCTGCCTCCCCCTTTGTGGGGTGTGATAACTGTTACTGTGCACCATTCAGTGTGTACACAGCCTGACATGAAGCTATGATTGAACATGAGGAGTATGTGGATAGCTGAATGTTCTTGCATTTGTGTAAGATATAACCTGGGATGGTGACAGGTCCCATGAAAGCTGTATGTATGGCATTAGAGAGAGCAGCTTGTACCTGCATAGTCGTTAGTACAGGGGCCCTGTAGTGTACATGGATATATTACTAAGTGTACCTGTTGGGGGTGGGGGGGAGTTGGGAGTGGGTTTAGGTTCTCCAAGACCCTATCAGGATGGGCGGATGCTATTTCTGTAGGTGCAGTACTTCCCATGCCATAGTGCTGTGCAGCACAGCAGGTCTTGTCATTGCCATTATGATTAATGACACAGCCACAGAATGCTCTGTGCTTGGCCTCATAATATGTGGCTGATTGGTTTCATGATAGCTTTGCGTGGTTTCATATGGTGTATCTGCATCTTACTGAGGCTGAAAAGGGATCACCTACACTCATGTGTGTTCACTCTTGCAACAGTTACTACCTTCTGTGGTACAGTTTAAAGCATGGTACCACCAGTTTGCCTACTTGTTTGTGTTGGGTTGATTTCTGGTTCTGTTTCAGTAGCACAATCTCTGCACGTATGTGACTACTTAAGGTTCATTTGTGTAGTATTCAGCATTTGCACATGCATTGTCCATCTGCATGGGTGCCATGGCACTCACCACTCTGCTCTGAGGGAACATAACATTGGCATTGGAGACTAACTATGTGTAGCATACTGTTAGCCCTGTTTGTGTGACTACTGTGCTCCCAGGTCAGGGGGGGTTGATGGAATATAATATGCATTGAGTGCAGGTGTTGGTACATGAGGAATCTTCACAGTTCATAATGGATTAGTTGAGAGTAGCCAATAATATGGTTCTGTCTCAGACCTATTCTTCCCCATTACAGCACATTATGGCAGTTGGGAAGTCCGCAAACTGGTGGGTGATCTCTCTCAAGGAGCATTTTGAATTCCACTGTGGCACAAAGGTAGTTGCTCAGCATAATGCATCTGATGTTATGCAAGTGCAATTAGCGTGGGGGTGTACATATCCTTCAGAAATATTGACACACCTTTGGCCCATGTGTTCCAATAAAGGATAATGGGCAAAAGGTGAGGTATGTGTTATAACATGGTCATGCAGGTGTACTCTCCAGAGCATTGAAACATGTCTCAGTCACTGCACAGATATGTTCTCCATGTGAGGGATTGACATATGTGTGTCCATATAGTGTTTCTGACATGTATCATTGTGTAGCAAGACCCGCAGTGCATTGCTTGGCTGTCCCTGTAACAGCAGTGGACCCTCACCTGAACCGTGCATGATGAAGGCACTATAAGGGAAGCATGAGACCTAGACAGTATCCAGATTCCCAGGGGTGACATGTGCAGGCCCTGTCTGGCAAAGCATCATGGTCTGTCAACCATATTATTCCAGGACAACAGATACTGGATACCCTGTGACATGCTCCACTACACTACACAATTGTGGAATATAATCCTTTTGTCCCTGTACTGCAGTATCATTCTGGCCAGTGCAGAATGCTAATCAGGCCTTGGGACATACATGCATGGCCTACAAGAACTGACAGTTCCTACATGGGTTTCCATGCTGTCCAGGCTACTGCATCACAGGTCCTGCACAACAACATGGAATATGCCAGAGCCATGTGTATATATCAATAGGTGGTCTGAGTGTATGAGTATGTGGCTAATCATGTCAGACAGGCAGCAGACAGTATGTATGCCCTCGTATTGGTTGATGTGTAACATAGTGCTAGGGTTTGCACTCGCAAATTAGTACTGTTAGGCATGTTTCCAGTGATGTGTTCAGAGGTGTGGCACAATTATGCAAACTATGTCATACAGTTTTTGTATATCAGTGTCTGTCTCTTCCTGCTTGGGGGTCATTTGTTTGGCCAGATACTTAGACACATCTGTGAATGTGTATGATTTTCGGTAGTGTGTGTGGGTGTCCTTACTGTGTTCAGGTAAGGGTATGTGTTGGTTGTGTTGATGAGCTGCATGTGTTAACCTACACCTCATGACTGTCCAGTCCAGTCATGGCTGTAGACAGGGCTGGCATCCATCTTGCCCCCGTAGCTGCATCCCAGACAATGTGTGGGGCATGGCATTAGGTGGGTCTGGCAGTGTACATGGCATAGAGATTACATTCCGCTAGAATGGCCACATACACAAAGCTCACATTAGGAGACACCAGTAGCTGACTAGTGGACATGCCTGTATGAGCATTCAGTATTACAAGTACCAAATACTGTCTTTAGTTTACGTATTGCCTATGAAGATGTTATAGACAGTGATGCGCACATGTAAATATTTGTGCTATGGACAAGACAACACTGGCTATTACAGAAGCAGTGTAGCTACCTTTGGCAGCAAACCTCCTCTGAGGAGCACATCACATCTTGTTAGTTGATTACAGATGATGCACGTGTCTACAGGTCTGTTTCCTTCTCTGGGTATATACTCACATATCCATCATGACCATGAGCTCTGTTGGGCACAGACACCCACTCCTCAAATGGAATCATGTATCAATAGGCTCTGATGCCACTATCAGCATGATCAGGATATAATCAGATAATGTGAGCCATCACCTATGATGCGGCTATTACACATGTGCAGCTGTCTCCTACATCTTACACTCCTACTGCAGATGTTACACTGGAGTTAAAGATGATGTGCAACCTTTTTCATTACCAGTGCTGTGCACTACCTTACATACAGTATGTGCAGGCGGCTGTTAGGTTGGGCTACACAAACCTGGTAGTTCAACCAGTGCATCTATACTCTCAATATCCACTCTATATAGGTGTGCACATAGCCATTTGGCCCAGCCCTGTAACAAGGGTCACTACACATTTGCATAACATGTACACATGCACAGCTGTTATTGCTTGCAAACGTTAGTAGAGAGGTGGATATTACATGTGTTATGTGCATGGATAGTTACCTGGCTCTTCCAGTTATCTTTGCTATCATGCTGCTAACCTGTCAGATGAAAACTAATGCTATGTATCCTGTCATTGAGTATTGTAATTGCCAATAGATATGCCTACTGTTTGCATAACATATCAGAACTGCTATGTAGAATAGAATACAGATCTGCCTAGACAACTGTACATTACACAGTTATTGGCACAATATCCCACAATGCACGCCATATTTGCACAGTAAGCCCACCTTTAACATGTTCATCTTACTTATACACCAATACATATATCAACTGTTACAATATAACAACATATACTATCCCCTGTTATAGCACATACTTGTTGGACCACTCCTGACACTGACAGTGGCTGGAAGCAAAATGGTGGGTTCCAAGCCCATAGCATCCCTTGTGGTATATGTGGAGTGTGCTGTGTGATCTACATCAGTACACACATAGAATACTACAAGCATTACTACTGCTCAACAATACATCAATACATCAATACAAGTTAGCTATTTCCAGTATATGCATTGATTACACTGTAATTCTTACAGTATAGATACTACATACACAAACATACTACATGTTATACATACCGTCTTAATAATTGGAGGTGCTATTAACTAGTGTACTACTCGTTTTCAGTTCGTCTTTCCATGTTTTATACTGTCCTACAGGTAGATACAGATGGTTTGAATGTGTGACAAGGCAACCTTTTATAGTTACAGATCAGTAACATGTGCTATCCCGATGGCCAATTGGTGTTCCTAAGTAGCTAATTACATGCACATCAGCTGAGCTGCTATTGCCTTAGCCAATACCATGGCTACAGAGGAGTATAAGTGAGTACTCCACTTGGGTGATGCCCCTTTGCCTTACTTGTAATGAAGACAGTGTGGAGGTTCTTTTGTAATCCATTGCAACAGCTGTATTGAGACGAACATTAATATATTGTGTGTAATGCCTAGAGAAGTTGGTCTAAATGTGAGTACTGCTGTTATATTTCTGAACATTGCTACTTGTGCAGGGTTTGTCTGTACCTAATACTTCTGCATATGTGTCAGTCTGGCCAGGTTGTTTAACCAGCTCAAGGCTGCATAGCTATGCATTTAATGTTAGGGGGTTTACAGTGTGCTTACCAGGCATATTTAGTTTGGTATTACTGTGTATCATACTATGCTTATAATCAGTATTCGGTAAAACTTCCTGGTGTACGGACCTTTCAACCCTCTGAAACGGGATTAGTTCATACAAACCCCGTTACATCAGCAGCTGCTCAATTGTATGACGGCAACTATTTCACATAGGGCCATGTTAGTGTGTCTGTGTCCAGGTATGTTAAGGTTTCAGCAGAAGTTGTACAACAGTTGCATAATTGATTATGGCATGACAGTATGTATTGATGTAATTATTTTGGTTGTGGGGTAGATGTTGGCGGGTGTACATAGCACATGCAGGTGTGTAGGAACCCCTTTTATACAACATCTATATGTGTGTGAGTGTTCCTTCCCTATGTGAACACCTATCCCTTACACTATGGTAAATGCAGGCTGATTCATTAAGGCACTATTAAATGCTTCCTGTATAGCATGCAGATACTGTTAGTCCTTGAATCCTTTTAGCAATACATTGGAATGTAATAAAGATTTGCAGAATGAAAGCTGTCTGTGTAATTCTGTCATGGATATTTGCAGTCAATGCAGTTGTGCTGGTGACTGTGTCCATAGAACATATTTGTAATATCGTATTGGCATATACTCTTCCTATGTTATGTTCATATTGTTTGGGGGGGGGGCGAATGTGTGATTGCTATCGTCCATGTTATACTGAGATATGTCGACTTCGGATGCTGTCTACAGACATGTATGTATGTGTATACATATATATATATATATATATATATATATATATATATATATATATATATATATATATATATATAGATATATATATATATATATATGTATATATCTGTACCTCCATAGATGTGTAGATGTTTCTAACCTATCTATATATCTACATATATATTTAGACCTGTATATATCAACATGTCTCTATGTATCTCTCTCTCTCTCTCTCTCTCTCTATATATATATATATATATATATATATATATATATATATATATGCATATATATATATATTCCATGTATGCCCCTCCAGTTCATTTATTGGACATCTGACCCAGGCCCTCCTTGAGGCATGATTGCATTGCCCATCATTCCTCACCTACTCCAATCTTTACATACACAACAACCACCCCTTCTCTGGTGACTTAGGTTAATATTAATTGCTATGATACAGGAGCTGCATGTGTTTTGTGCAGACTCCAATTCCTTTGGAGTGCTTCTGTGTCATGAAGTGTGTTCATAGATGCTTATATATATGGCTATTGCTGTAACTGTATAAGATATATATATATATATATATATATATATATATATATATATATATATATATACTTATATATATGGCTATTGCTGTAACTGTATAATATATATATATATATATATATATATATATATATATATATATATATATATATATACATATACATATATGTATATATATATATATATATATATATATATATATATATATATATATATATATATATATATATATGTGTGTGTGTGTGTGTGTGTGCAGACATCACTGACATATATATATATATATATATATATATATATATATATATATATATATATATATATATTTTTTTTTTTTTCGTATTAGTTTGTAACAGTAATACATCTGTAGACTGGAATGTGTTAGTTCACAAACTACAGTACATTACAATGTACTGTACATATGTTCACAAGGCCACTGTCCCATTTGTGATCATTACAGTGAAATGCATATGGTATAAGGTGTAGTCTCAGGACCATGAAAGATGTGTACACCTCGGATGGCTTAGTGGTATGTCCCTTGCCTATAGTGTGCGTGATCCAGGGTTCGACACCTGTGATGTTTTACGACTTTTTACTGCAGAGTAAGGCTCATTTACCCAGTTGTAAGCATGTTTAACAGTGTTTGTGTGACATTATAGCAACAGTTAAACCAATATTGTGATGTATAACCTTTGTGCGCATACACGGCCACATCCGCTAACTACTCCGGATATATACATGTCAGTGACATAACACCTCACTATGTGCTGTCATGACATTACATTCTCTGTTGACTGTACTCTCCTTTACACATGGGTTTATATGATTCAAATGTTTATTATACATATGATTACTACCTATATCTGCAAGCTGTGGTTAAGGTATACTTTAGCACATGATAAACATCCCTGCCTTTATCGGGATTGTTATCTGAAATGCACAGATACTATGCGGATGCTGTAACCATTACACTGCTGACATTAATGTTGCTTCCGCCTATTTCATATTTAGATGATTTCTATGTGTAATCTAGGCTAAGCAAAGGGAAGTAGCCCCCTAACTCACTGAGCTTCACGTACTCATAACATAACAACATATAACAAAGTTACTGTGAGACAATACATTACATTCCTAACTACATTAGGCATAGCCCCTCACTGACACACTTCATGGGAAACCTTGTTGTGTGAATGGGTAACTATACACCCCTGGGATCATGTGTCCCAGAACCATAGAGCCAGGGGGTGGGGGAGCCTGTCCAGTTTGATAGCTGCAAGACCTGTTGGGGGAATTGAATGGTGTTGAATTGCCACATTAACATGCCCTCTTTAAATCACTAAGTGCCCCTATCACCCTCTACAACCCCAGTCTTCCACAGCTTCCTGCAACTCTGCCTGGAATTGCTTCATTGGCTATGCTTGACAGAGGATCAGTTATTTCATCAATGGTGCAGGGAAGGCCAACACACTGTTGTTATGCTTCTAATTGCCCTTGGGCGGATAGATAGTAAGCTATCTGTGCACCTCTAATGTGCAGGCCATCGCAGCCATAATATGTGAATAAACAGAACTCACCAAGTAGTCAGGAAACAGTTGAGTACAGCACGGACATACAGAACACTGATAATTAGTCACTCCAAATGCCTATCCTGGAAGCTAGAAGACTTGTATAAGGTTAAGGCTTTCTACTGCTTACCACTAGGTTACCTACAGGGGAGATGACAATCAAGCACAGATGGGGTACACGCATGCAATGATACCATACCGGCCTATGTGTCTGCCTTACACTTTGGAATTCTGGTCAAGGCTATTGCCACCCCCATGGTGCCTTATTTAGGAGAGTCCCGAAGTTGAATACCAGATCTATAAACAGCACAATAGCAGATTCAATGTGGTTTATGCTACTCAACACCAGGGGTTGAGATCACAACATGCATGCACTCACAGCACTCCTCAAGATAGACAACATCAACATCTGTGCATTAATGCAATCTGTCTTAAGGCTCCTGATAGCACACCAGCACTACCAGACTACAACCTATACCACACATTTCAGCCATGGAACACAGACTGACAGACATGGAGGGGCTGTATCCATATTCATAAGGGATACCTACACCTCCAGATTAGTGGGGCAGCATGATACCTCTGCAATCATCCATTTGCAGCTAACATCAGCCACAACAACAATGTTGAATGTGGCCTGCTACAGATCACCCTCCAAGACCCAGGACCTCCACTCCACCTACCTGGAGACAATGGAGAACATGACAGTCCTAACACACACCCTGGTATTGGTCAATGTCAACTACCATACCATTAATTGGAACACGTACTCCGGTACTCACTTTTGGGACCAGCGCTTCCTGGAATGTATCACCTCATATGCCCTGTATCAGGTGGTAACCTCCTAACCTCCCTAACATGGGGTGTAAACTACTAGATGTGGTCATCACCAACATGGGCAACAGGTGCACCACAGTGGAGGTTTACCGGTCACTGGTTAGATCTGACCATGAACTATTCACTGTTTCCACACCCTAGCATCTCCCCCACCCACGGATACCACAATGTATACTTTTCCTACAGCTAAATTTACACTACTAGTGACAGGAGTTGGGGGTTTCACAGCTCCCATGCTAAGGGGAAACACTGCTCCAGATACAGACAGATTTACAAATGCAGTCTATAAGCACCTGCACGGATGTATGGATCGTGCCATCGCTGGTAAACCAAGACTCACTCCTCCTAGAAAGGAAAGTCTGGTGGACTTCTGCAATAAACAGGGTATACTGCAGATGTAGGACAGTGTTCCAGACACACAGCAAATCCCACGAAGGGCTGACATCCATGACCACTATTAGTATGATACATTGGTCCCTCATGACATCATCCAAGGCTAACATCAGCAGGAGAATACGCAAGGATTCGAAAGATAACCACAAAGCCTTCTTTGGCTATGTCAAGGATCTACGTGGTGACACACAGATTTGTACTGTGCCAGTGAAATATAGCGTAAAATATGCTGACCCTACTGATATCGCCAACATACTTGCAGATACATGGGGTGCATACTTCACCCCCTAAAGAGCCCACAACACTACCCGTAATGTACAGTATCCCAACCATCAGAGTCACACAGGTGGAAATGGCCTTCTCTAACAGCAGAACACAGCATCAATGGAGGCAGATGTTGATCCAGACTGCATCTTGCAAACTGTACATGACAACTTGCCCCCCACCTAATTATGCATTCCTACCTCAGCCTCTCCACAGGCTACATGCCCATACAATGGTGCGTGGCAACTGTTATTCCACTCCATCATGGGGTAATCACAATTGACCATGGTAACTACCATCCCATAATCCTGACTAGCCTGGTCTGCAATGGTATGGTTTGCATCATCATGGCACTCATTAACAATGACATTGGTAAACTACGGACACGTGACCCAACCCAGGTCAGCTTGGTTGACTGCTGTTCATGCCTACTGAACCTGTTTTATGTCTTACATACAGTCACTAAGACGTTAGATGACAGGGGAGGTGGTTCATACATACTACCTGGACCTCACCAAGGCTTTTGACACCATGCCCCACTCAGGTACTATTGATAAACACACCAGCTTGTACATTCACCCATACATCACAGGTTGGGTTGCCAACAGGCTTACACACACAGCCCACATGGTACGACTAGCAGTCTCCAGGTCCAACTCTTGAACAGTCACAACTGATGTCCCATAGGACTCAGTCCTGGGAGCCCTACTGTTTGGCATATATGTCTCAGATGTACAGGCAAACACAGGTGGACTACGGCAGAACATGTTTGGTAATGACTGCAAACTGGGAGCCATGACTGATAGTCCAGCTGACACAGACATCCCTCAGGGGGCCTCACAGAGAATGTCACAGGGTGCCACTGACATGGCCTCCAGCCAAGTGGCACTAACTGCATGGTCATTCCATTATGGAATTGGCACCAACATTAACACATGAGCGACAGCCACTTTAATACAGATGAGGTAATGGGGTATCTGGGGACTAAGGTAGATAGCGATCTCCTCTGTGGCAATCATGTCTCCACAGTAGGTAGGACATCCTTCTATGTAGGCCATCTGACTACTAAAGGATTCCCATTCTAGACATACTGGGGTTATAGTGCCCCTTTACTCATCACTCATCAGTCCCATCATAGGGTATAATAATCCATGTAGGCTGTACCTCAGACTACATGTCCAACAGCTGGGGGGTCCACGAATGTACCTCACCAAGGGGAATACTGGCGTCCAACATATGGCCTATGCAGCCGGACTGGATACACTCCTGCTTTACTCAGTGGCATCTCGTTTACCCAGAGATGATCTCCACTGACCAATACAGCCATGTCAAACTCTGGCTTGATGGATATGCTCCACCTATGGGAATCCATGTCACAGTGAGCCACACACTGTAGTGAGCTGACCTTGCCACAACAATAACCAGAAGATGCTGGAGGGACAGCTTCCTGTCACAGACACTCCCCATACTTTGGAACAACATCCCTATTTACATTTTACAGAGCCCCTTACTAACATTCTGAAAGAGAAACCTTGAAGGGTGGATGGGGAATGGTAGATGCACACCAGGGCTCCCGCCATTGGCTCTGCTCCACAGAGGGATGGTTAATGACTCAATGGGTTGGCAAACACTGACACATTTTGGCTAGCCTTATGAATGGCCTCTGGCAGTTGGCCAAGTACCTACCTATGAATCTATACATACAGTATCTGCATATGCTGATAGCTTAGTTCACTGTTCAGGTGTTGACTTACCTTGTGCCACTGGCTGTTGCGTCTGCAATAGTTGAGGGCTGCCGATGTTGGATGCACAGAGTAGACTGCCTATACATGACAATTTATAGGTAGTCGTGTGTGTGTGCCATCCATTTTACTGTGTGTGCAGATGGAGAAAGGTGTCAGTCCCTAGGTGCCTACACTGTCAGTGAGTGTGCTGTACGTTCCCTCTTTGCCAAGGCATGGGCATACTGGGCATGCCTCCATCTGCCTACTGGGGCTGACTCAAGGTGTTCATGGTCTGAGTACCTCTGTGCCTCTGGGGCCCTTGGCAATGGTGGTGGGCTGTGAGGGCCTTCACCATTCTGTCCCTGCTGCAGCTGTTTCCACAGGACAATATTGTGTAGCATGGCAAACACTATGAAGATGTGGGCACACCTGCCTGGAGAGTACTGCAAGGCTCCACCACATATGTCCAAGCAACGGAACTGTGATTTCAGCATCCCAAACACATGCTCTATGATGATTCTGGTTTGCGCGTGTGCCTCATTATGGCATTTATGCATGGGTGTGTGTGCATTTCTGATGGGAGTCATCATCCACAGTTCCAGTGCAGAGCCAGCATCCCCCACCAGGTGGCCATTTGGGATGTCACCCTGGCAAATAACCGATACAGCTGTGAGGCATGCCAAATGTGGGAGTCGAGATAGCTTCCAGGGCTGCCAGCAGACACATCCATGATAATGCCCTGGGCATTGCACACGACCTGGCAGTTGATGAAGGGATATCCCTTGCGGTTTATGTAGCACTTTCCCTGCTCACCAGGTGGTGACCTGATGTGTATGTGCATGCTGTCTATTGCACCCAGTACCTCCGGATATTCTGCCACACGGTGGAAGAGATGCATATTGCTGGCCAACTCCTCCTGCATTTGGGGGAAGTATATGTACTCATTGGCATGTAGTAACATGGCAGCCAGGAACTGGTGTAGTACCCTGGAAGCTGATGTCTGTGAGATCCCCATGATATTCCCAGTTGGTCTTTGAAAGGTACTTGTAGCTAGTATTCTCAGGCTGACACATACCTTCGTATCCACTGGAATGGCTTCCCCTCTGTTTGTTCTGGCTGTGAGGTGTGGCCGGCACAGATCCACAAGTTGCTGTAGGGTGTCCTTGTCCACCCTATAATGCTCTACTATTTCCAGATCATGTAGCCACTGGTAGGTTAACCTGGGTCTGAACACTCTCCTCCTCCTCTGGTGCCTGCAGGGGTCATGTGCTTCATCCTCCACACCACCTTCAGTCTCAAACACATGCTGATGGATCAACGCTGTGGCAGCCCCTAACATGTACATAATAAAAGTTCCCCATCTGTATACACCACTGGTGCAGAGTGTTTGAGAATACACAAATGTGTGTGAGGTGCTTTCAAACTTTATAGTATTGTGCTGTGGATGCTGCTGATGTAAGTGGGTGTGTATGAACTATTCCAGCTGCTGTGTCTTAATTATGGGTTTTGCAATGAGTACTGCAAGTGTGAGGCCTTTACTGTGGAGATCTACATGCCTGCCTTGATTAATCTGTTGCCCTTTAATTCACTTTTTGACCTGGATCCCCTTCCATTATCAGGCATGCATCCACCTGCCGTCTTTCTTGTTTTGTACTTTCCCTACCCAGTCATGGCGAATTGTGCCTTGTAGCTGATATACTGCATATCGCCTTTGTTTTGCTTTGACACTTTGCTGCTTTCTTTGCAGTACAGCCCCTCCCCTTCCCTATTCTGCAGGTAACTGCTTGCAGCCTTGTTAGCTGCTGTCAATGGCCCACTGTTGGCTCCTAGGTGTCAATTAGCCATTTGTACTCCAATTTCACTGCTGCAGCATTTCCTTATTTCTTTCCTATATCCTTCCTGTTTCAGCTGCAATGCGCGATGCACATACCTGTTTAATGGGTTTACACACGTTTTCATCTCCGTTCACATGCATACTCGGTTACCTTGTGTACTCTCCGCTAAGCATAGCTATGGGCAATTTGACACACCCCTATCCTGCAGCTTTGCCTTGCTAGCGGCAGACCAGTTTAGCAATTCTCCAATGTGCTTACAGCAATGGTGACACACCCCTCTCTTGATGTCATCTTTATCTCAAGGGCTCACCTCGGTGTTATAATGCTACGCTGTTTTGTGCATCCTTACACTAGCGGGAAATCTACGATTCACTATTACTCCTCTCATTTGCATGGCATTTCCTAGTAATTTCTAGCTACTGTGCATAACACTGTCACTGCCCCTTAGCAACTCTTTCGCCATGAGTATGGTGTAGCATGCCTGCAATTGACTTTTATAGGGAAATCATGATATGTGTTTCATTGCAGTTTTATTCTATATTTTTATATATTCCTTGCGATCCCCTTTGCGCACCACTGCCCTGCACTTCCACGTCGCAATAGTGCGACTCTCTCTCTCTCTCTCTCTCTCTCTATATATATATATATATATATATATATATATATATATATATATGGATCACCTTCATTTGCCTGAAAGCTCATTCGCCCGACACTCATTTTTCCCAGACCAAATGACTGAAAGCTCATTTGCCTGAAAGCACATTAGCCCGAAAGCTCATTTGACTGACAAGTAGTATCAGCAAGAAAATGGAATATGCCCCCCTCCCCACTGTAGTGCGACCCTGGAGTTAGAATATATAGGTAGGGGGGGTGTGAGGGGCACAGCCCCCCACAACGGGGGGTCTGGGGGGCGAAGCTCCCCACTTACTTTCCTGTTACTAAGCAATATTACATCAAAAGGTAACAATATCATATGAAATGAAATGGGGGGCTTCGCCCACCACACCTCCCGTTGTGGGGGCCTGTGCCCCCCACACCCCCCCACCTATATATTTTAACTCCAGGGTCGCACTACAGTGGGGAGGGGGGCATATTCCATTTTCTTGCTGATACTACTTGTCAGTCAAATGAGCTTTCGGGCAAATGAGCTTTCAGGCAAATGAGCTTTCAGTCATTTGGTCTGGGAAAAATGAGTGTCGGGCAAATGAGCTTTCAGGCAAATGAAGGTGATCCATATACATATATATATATATATATATATATATATATATATATATATATATATATATATATATATAAAATGTTAATTTTGTATTTTGTTAATTTTTTTTATGCCAATGGCTATATGTGTAGCCATTGGCATATATTAACATTATAATGTATGTGTTTGGTCGGCTGTCATGGCTCCGATTTTATGTTTGCAAAAATGTAAACCATTATCTACGGTTTACATTTCAGCTTGCTTACACCACGCCTGCACCACTTCCTGAATTGCTACATACCTTCATTTGCATGCTACACTGCTGCACATGGGGTGATTAGCATACAAGGCCCAGGAGTTGTGCGGTCATAGTGTACGCAGGCAGTGCACATGGAATCGCTCGGTGGCCATATTTGGTGTTAGATCGCCAACACTACACCTGGCGCAAGCTTCATGAATCCTAGGGTCTGTTTATTAGCCAATTTTAAGACAAATAAAGAACTGATTTTATACAGAAAAGATGTTAATTTTAAATTACTTTTGTATTTTAGTTTGCTCATGTCTCAAACACAGCCTAGTCTGAGTTTGTGTTGACTGTGTTAGCCTCAAAGATCAAAAGTTTTGTTGACAGGGGGAAACCTAATCACTAAAACAAAAATACAGTGACATTTTGAAGCAGAGAGTTAACCTAAGCAGCATGTTTTTGGGAGATGAAAGAAAGCAGAGAATCTTAGCCTCCAGACTTCACTGTTGAAAGGTAGCACCACTACTCACACTTATTAGTTTCTTAAATGTAATGCACTTGCTGCGTTTCCAATGGATTTAGATAAATATCCCAAATCAGGTCATAGTTCACTGCATGTAAGTCTTAACCAGAATGCTAAAGCCATGCAAACCTCACCAAAGCAATGATAAGTTATACTTTTATAGTCCTCATAAAGAGAAAAAATGAATTTGTGTTACCTGTCTAAGGCTGGGATTCATTGACAAACACTACAAACAGGCATGTATTAGTTTTCAGAAGCTCTTCTCCTCATTCACTGGGTGTATTAGACTCACCTTGGACTCCCTCAGGCTCAAACCGGCCAATATCGGGGACCACGGATGAGACTGAGGATGCTGGTGGAGTATCATTAGTTCATAGGTAATTAGTAGGCTAATAACCCCAGGGAAGGCTTTTTAAGCCTAGCCATGCTTCCAGAAGGTGAGAATCAAACCCTGTCCTTTGTACCTATAAGGTAAACACCTTACCCAGCATGTCAACTTCTAGTCCCTATTTCTGCGATGTGTGTTCCCCTAACTCCTCCCACCTCATGGCAGCCTTGTCAGCTCCATAATTGCTGGCCTTGAGAGCTGCACACAGGCCTATGATTGTGTACATCCTGCTGTGTAAGAGTCTCACTGCTTATGCAGCATGGAGCTTTCCAGGCTGTTATGATTCTTACTGTAATCAGCCTAGACTGCCCCCCAAGATGGTTGAGCTGACATCAGTCACTTACTTCCAGCCTCCCCCTGTGACCCATTTAGTGCGTTTTCTACTAAGTGAACACTAACCATCAGGGGTAGAGTAAGGGCTTTATCCCTCTGCTCCATGGGGTCACTCATTTAGTGTGAATTTTCATAGAAACACTGTATGAGGAATCACAGAGCTAATCAAACACGTGCCAGGAATTCAACAGAACCAGCAGCCTGCTCCAAAGAACCAGATAATTGAATTATAGCAATAATGAGATAAGGCTGTTTACTGCAGGTGTGCTGCTACTGTACAGCATGCAACTGATCTGACAAGATAAGGCAGCCTATTGCAGGTATGTCACTGTATGCTCACAAGTGTGGAGTAGTGATGCATCTCATGCGCATTTGACAAAAGAAGGGCCACAAAACAGCCATTAGCTACAGCAATGTGGATGTGCACAACAAAGTGCCACCTGTGTTCACCCTATAAATGAGGAGGTAATTGGGTAGTTAGGAAAGTAGAAAAGAGGAAAACAGCAAGCAGAGGTAAACCCACAAGGGTAACTATAGTAAGTATGAAAACTGGGGTGAAGAAAGATTTTTTTTTCCTGTAGGGAAAACCCTGTTTTGAAAGGGTTATAAAACAATTGCAGGTGTGCAAGGTAATGAAGGATGGCTGTGGATGGGTGAGATGTAGATAGGTAGGAAGAAGGAGCAGAAAGATAACACATTAACTCATACAGAAAAGGTGATAAACAAGAAGGTCCATGGAATGACACAGACATACAATGGGTGGACAAGTAGTAAAGGCAAGGGTTGGACAAGGAACAAGGAACAGGAAATGGTATATATGAGAGAAAAGCATCAGGATGGGGAAATGGCAGACATTGGCATGGTTGTATAATAGACCATACCAGACAGAAACAAACATAGGCATCACATGGTTATGGGCTGATTGCTTCCCTCCTGGCCTGATGGGGAGAGCATGATAATCACAAGACTCCTATATCCATGCTAGAAGATGCTTCATATTGCCAAGTAAGGCAACTAGTTGCTGGTGCACCTTGGGATGCAGCAACTTCACTACTGATGTTAGGAGACTGCGGGAATCCTTGCAGCCCATTTCCAGAAGAGGATCCTTCACTTTCATCTTGAGAAAAAGACACAGAGAGCTTCAGTGACCACCACCCCCTCTGGGTTACCATCAGCAGAGAGACCTTTGATAGGCAGAAATGGCAGCCACTAAAAATTCAGCATGAGACGCATTGACAACAGCAACAAATGCTATGGTGATGACAGTGATAGTGACGCAGATGTCATGGTGTATGTGAAAATGGAAAATGATGACACTAGAATGGCACTGTGCCTTTTGCTTCTCACAGGGGTGCAAGCCAGGTACATCGGAAGCCTTGTGAAGAACATACGACAAACAGTATGGGGATCCAGATAAGTATGTTGAAGCAGGACTACGGTATGTAGAAGAGGAGAGGAGGCTGTCCATAGCACTAACTGCAGCTAATAACCTAGTGCATGGGGAGGACTGCTAATATATCAACAGTATGTAAATAGGGGAGGCTGTAGATAGCAATAGTTACTACTGATAACCAGGAGAATGAAAGGGAGTGGCTGTGGTCATTGGTGCATCCCCTTCCATTAAACATCCTTTAATGGACATAAGCCTGATCTGCAAGGGCATGGAACGCATTATCATGGAACTTATAAACAAAGACATTGGCAACCACCAGACACTGGACCCCACCCAGTTTGGGTTTGTGAAGGGCCGATCTTGTCTCCTGAATCTGACTGACTTCTTCGAATCAGTCTCCAGAGCTGTGGAGGAGGGTAAGGAGGTCCACACAGCCTATCTGGACCTCGTCAAGGCCTTCGACACCATCCCCCATTCTGGAATCATAGATAAACTTACTAAGCTGGGCATAAATCCCTACGTCACTCGATGGGTTGCCAACTGGCTTACTGACAGAACCCAGACTGTAAAAGTAGCCAACTCCAAATCCAGCTCCAGACAAGTGACAAGTGGAGTACCTCAGGTTTCAGTCCTGGGACCACTCTTGTTTGGCATCTACTTCTCTGAAGTACAGGCCAACATTAAGGGACTCTGGCTAACAAAGTTTGCAGATGACTGCAAACTGGGAGCCATTATTGAATCCCCAAATGATGTGGATAATCTACAAAAGGGTCTTACAGAAACAGATGCCTGGTGCCAGAGCCATGGGCTCAAGCTTAATGCCAAGAAATGTATAGTCATCTCCTTTGGAAAAAAACATGTACCCATGAATTACCACATAGGTGGCAGGACACTAAACATCAAAAGTGTGATGAGAGACTTAGGGACACAAGTGGACAGTGGTCTCACTTTCGATAACCACATCACCACAACAGTCAGGAAATCCTTCTACATGGCACACCCCATCACTAAGGGCTTTTCATCCAGAAAAAGGAGGTCATTGTCCCAGTGTACTCATCCCTCATTAGACCCATTATAGAGTATAATGCCCCATTTGGTATGTACTTCAAAAGACATCTGCAACAGCTGGAAAGGCCACAGAAATACCTCACTAAAAGAATCACAGGCCTAAAGCAGATGCCATATGCTGACCATCTAAAAAAACCCCAGCTATACTCTGTGGCATATTGTCTACTCACAGGCGATCTCTGCTTAACATACAAGGCCATGTCAAACCCTGAGCTGTTGGACATGCTCCACTTAAAGAAATCCCAATCCCTCAGAGTCACACACTCCATGGATCTAAACCTTATCATCACATTGAACAAAACATGTTGGAGGGATAGATTCCTGACCCAGAGACTCCCCATACTCTGGAATAAACTGCCCATACATGTCAAGCAGAGCACCTCATTGGCCCTCTTCAAAAGGAACCTTGATGATTGGATGGGAGATAGGAAATTCACCCCGGGGATCATGTCAGTCACCCTGCTAGACAGGGGCCCATAGAAGTAAATATCGTGGGAAAAATTTTCCAGGGAATTGTTATGGCTAGGCTTGCATAGGCCTTAGGGCCGATAGCCTAGTACCAACCTATGAACCTATGAACCTATAAGTGTTCTGAACTAATCCAAAATGAAATCATCCGTTCTAACCTGAAAGACATAGCTAATATACTTGCAGATGTTTAGTAACAACTTTATCCTGGAAACAGTCATCAAAACTCCTCAGATCTCTGAATCCCTTATACCCCTAAGATTATAAAGGTACATGTCCTTACCATGCCCTCAAAAATTAAAAATAGCACTTAAATGGGTCTAGACAACTTACCTAGATTCCTGATAAATAGTGCCAAGTATGCCTTTGTGAAACCCCTCCTGAACTTGTTTAATTTAGATTTGTGCATGGAGTATGTCCCTAAACACTGGATACCTACTGTTGTGCTGTCTCTTGATACTGGGGCCAAGACCTGTAAAATGTAGACCTATCAAACTAACCACTCCAATCTGCAAGGCCATGGAATACATCACAACTGACAGTGGTGTAGCTGACTCAACTAGCACCCTGTGCTGGTCCCATAAACTTGCACTCTCCCCAGCAGCTGTGCCCCCACACCCCCCTAACTATATATACTAATACCAGGATCACACTACAGTGGGGAAAAGGACATATACATTTGACTTGCCTTAGAGTACTACTTGTCAGTGAAATGAGTTTTAGCTGAAATGAATTTTCAGTGAAATGAACTTTAGGTGATTTGGTCTCAGTGAAATGGGTGTCAGTGAAATGGTCTTTCAGTGAAGTGATACAGCTCCAGATATGTGTGTGTGTGTGTATATATATATATATATATGTATATATATCTATCTATATATCTATATATATATATATATATATATATATATATATATATATATATATATATATATATATGGATCTACCTGATTTCATCAAAATTGCACATCATCAAATCGCAGTTCTTTGACACTCAAAATATTGAAGCCACACTTAATCGAAGCACCAGAACAAGAAAGATTTTCCCACAGTAAGTAACCACTTACCAAAAAGAAAAAAAACCTAAACCACACCATCCCTAACCAACTCAGATGGGGAGCTACACCCCCACCCATCCTAACTAAACATACCAACTCCGAGATTGCACTACAGTTGGGAAAAGGGCAAAGTTCACCATCTCACACAACAAGTTACTTACCCTGGGAAAATCTTTCCCAGGAAAAGGAAAACTTGAAAAGTTTTCCCTTAAAATGTCAATGAACCTCATATGTACTTATGTATATTCTCCTCCTTCGACAAACTGGGTAGTATTTTTAGTTTTTCCTTTCTTCTCTTATCTTCATTACATCTTCAAGATTATCTGGCTAGTATTTTTTTTTTTAGTTTTTCCTTTCTTGTCTTATCTTCAGTACATCTGCAAGATTATCTCTATTAAGCATAGTATATATATATATATATATATATATATATATATATATATATATATATATATATATATATATATAGTGCAGAATGGCAATACAGCAGTGTTAACATGGTACAGTACTTCTTAAAATGGCAATAATACACATTCTTTTAAAGTGGCAATATTATAATATATGTATTCACAGGAAATGCAGGCAAGTAACAGCTTTACCTTTTATCATTACACCCCCCAAGAAAAGAGAAGCCTCACTCTGAAGCTATGAAGTACAGATATGTGCACAATAGATACACATATTCAACATTCTGTAATGCTATTGACTGTAATGGTTCTTTAGACATTACCCCTGCTATACTACCTATAAATTATGAAATAGCAACAATAACATAGACATTACTTTTAAAGAAATACTTTCTTATATGGAAAAAAGTAAGCACTTATCTGTCTGTATTACTTTATTGCAATCTTGAAAGCTTGCTGTTGACTTCTGCCCTTTAACTTGAATGGAACTAGAAGTGAAACTGGAATCTGTGGAATGGAAACTAGACACACAATTGCTACAAACATAGTTTTGTTTAGATTTACTTTGCAGAACAGTCTGGATTCAATCAGGTGCAATTTCACTAAGTCTGACAGCAAACAGACCATCTTTAGCATTGTGGACTCCAAATGGGTCTTGGAAACTGGTTAGTGGTAACATTTTTTGAGGAAGGGAATACTCTGACTAGTTGTAGACCAGGTTATCCTAGAATAAAACACTTCTGATTTACTCTCACTAACTCAGCATTTAGATTAAGTCTTACCTGGAACTGCCTGAATATGCCTCTAATTGCAGCTAACTATGATGCAGTCCTTAGCTGGTACCATGCATAATCTCATTTTTCAGTTTTATGCACTGTAACACCTACTATGTCCTACTTTCTCCCTCTTCTAATGAGGCACATTGGTTTGCCGCGTCTATATTACATAATCGAACTTTTAAAAGTTTGAACGTCATATGGTCGACACCGTATGATCGAACTTTTAAAAGTTCAAAAATTTAATAAAAAAAAAAAACAAAGAAAAAACTTACCTAAACAGTTTAAAAAGGGGAGCAAGCCCCCCCCCCTGCATCCCCCCACTCTTTAAATATACCAACTCTGAGACTGCACTACAGTGCAGAAAAGGGAAATCTTCCCATTCCGCACTGTACAGAGATATCCATTGAAACATTCAAACTTTTAAATGTTCGATCATATGGTGTCGACAATATGACTCCAACTTTTAAGAGTTTGACAACGTGATATACACATGGTTTGCCTAGTATAAGAATGAATAGTGTTTGAGTTAAATAGTGTTTGGCATAAAATTTCTTGTACAAAGTTTTATCTCTTTGGTCATTTTCTATTACTGACTCATATGGAATAGTTTTGTCTCATGTTTGTTAGACTAACATCTCCATATTTATTCTTACTTGTCTTCTAATCATTATCCAAGATGGATTTACTCCTGTGACAATGTGTGTAGTAGTTCAATATGACGTAAGAACTCTGTAGGGTCAGGCTGTTTTAAGCTCTCTTTTCAACTCCAGTTTACTGAAAATAATAACTTGATGTAGAAGAACCATAGCTGTCAGTAAACTGTTGCAACTCAGTCAGAACAAACTGTGTGCCATTGCTAGTAAAAGTTTTAATAGGCATTCCATATCTTGTGAACATTATCTTGAATCTAGTCATTATTTGTTGACTAGTTGTAGTCAATGCATTAAATATCTTGATGTCTGGAATGCTATAGGGCATTCTTATTAAGCTGCTTTTCCTCAAAAACTCAAGCCAAAAATCTGGCATTTTCCAAGGACCATGTGGTAAAGGTGTTAGTAGCAATGGCTGTCTTCTTTGAGATGGCTCATAGGTCCATAGGAGATTTCTAGGCTAATGGCTTAAGAACCCTTACAAGCCTAGCCACCATAACCTGATTTTACCAAATATATTACTGCTAAGAGTAAGAGGATGGCATTGGTTTTGTCATATGCCTTGAGTATGTTGTAGATTGCCCCTGTCCATAAGGTACATAGCCATTACCCCAGGTGTGAATTTGTGATTCACCATCCATTCATGCAAATTGCTTTTGAAGAGGACCAGGGAAGGGCTCTGCTTAATGTGAATAGGAAGTCTGTTCCAAAGAAGGGGCAATCTCTGAGACAAATACCTGTCTCTCCAGCATGTTTTGTTTCAGCCGCTGACTAAGTGTAGCTCCCTAGATTGGGTGACCCTTGTGCTGTTTGCCTTGTAGATAATTTTGTGAGTGCCTTGTAGGTCAGGCATAGGTCACCCCCCAGCAGTCGGTAGTATACAGAGTAAATAGATAGGGCTTTTAGTATAGCCACAAAGGACATGTTGTTTACACCTTGTATTTTCTTTGTGAGGAACCTATGAGTTCACTCCAGCTGCTGTAAGTGCCTAGTCAAGTACATGCCAAATGGCACACTATATTCAATTTTTGCCTTAAAGAGGGCTGAGTAAAGCAGGACTATAATTTTGTTGGATCTGGGTGTCATACCTTTACTCATATGTTTTGCCACATATAAGGACTTCCTCACCACTGTGTACACATGGTGGTCAAAGTTCAAGCTACTATCTATCTGTGTACCTAGACCTATCACCTATGAGTCTCATCAAGGGTATGCTATTGAGGTTGTAACCTGCAGAGCTATTTGACTAAGGGTACAATAATGCATTATTTTTAGATTTAGTTTTAGCCCGTGGTTCTGGCACTAATCATTTGTCTAATATAGACCCTCCTGAATAATATCTACATCACTTGGGGATTTAATAATAGCCCTCAGCTTGTAGTCACCAGTAAACTTTGTTATCCAGGGGTGTTCCACATTAGCTTTAACTTCAGAGAAGTGTATTCTGAACAGGAGTGATGCCAGCACTGAACCCTGTGGCACACCACTAGTAAATGGCCTGTTGCTGGATCTGGATTCACCTATTTTAACTACATGTCCTGTCCGTGAGGCAGTTGGCCATCCATCTGGTGACATAGGGATTTATGCCTGCTTTGGTAAGCTTATTTATAATATCTGAGTGGGGAATTGTGTCAAATGTCTCGGCCAGGGTAAGGTAGGCTATATGACTGTTTTACCCTCATCCATGGCCATAGTTTCTTTCTCAAAGAAATCCACCAGATTCAGGAGTAATGACCTTCCCTTGGACAAAGCCAAATCAGGTCAAGTCCAGTGTTTGGAGGTTTCCTGTGTCATTATTTATCCAGGTCCATGATTATTCTTTCCAAGGCCTTATATGTACGACTAGACAAACTTATGGGTCAGTAATTTCCTGGATTAGTAGATGGTCCACCTTTATGCAGAAGGATGCTGTTTCTGTCCTCCAGTCTGTCAGGACAAAGCCACTCTGGAGGCTGTGGTTAAATAAAGATCCTAATTATCCTGATAAGTCCTGATTTAAGCTGTTTAAGAGGCATCCCAGCATATAATCAGGCACAAATGAAGCTGTGCTTTTAGCTTTAGCGAGCACAGTAGCAACCTGCTCTTTGGTGATAAGTGGTGGTGGAGTAGTGGTGGGTATTTCTTTGGGGAGAAGTGAGGGTGATGGAGAGGTGAAATTTGAGTCAGATTTGCAGGCAGCAGATTTGCTATACCTTTTGGCTGAGTATAGATGATACCATCTACAACTAATTCTGCACATTGTTGGGTGCTGCCGCTTAAGACTGTGGACATAACTGAAAAAATATCTTATGGTTATCCTTAGCTTTGGAGGCTATTTTTACCTGAAAGTCTGCTTTCAGAGACTTGACTAATTCCCTGATTTGCTTATTTAGACTAATGAGGGACTTTTTCACTGCTTATTTCCACTTATTTCTCAGCAGGATTTTCCTTCTTTTGTTGTATAACCTATTAATATCAGGCATCCACCAGGGTGAATTGCCATTTTTGTAGTTTGACCTGGGTTTATTTCAGTCTGGTACTGCTGTTTCTATGCAGTTGTTTATATGGCCATACAGAGCTTGTATGTATACCTCTGCATAAGTTTTTGTGTTTTCTGGATTTGGGGAGCTTGAAAACTAGCTATGCCATTCCTTAATAGGAGAAAACTACTTCAGAGAATTTCTTTAAGCTTTTGGGGATAGGTGGGGGGACTAGTTTTACTTTTATTTCAAGGGAGATCACTTTGTGATCTGATCTGATCTTACCAGTAAGGACATCACACTAGGGGGTGCAGTGCTCTCCCATATTTCTGAATACCAAATCTAGGATATTTGTTCCCCTGGTGGGAGTATACACTAGCTGCTACAGGGCATTTGAATTTACATAGTGAAGAAATCCTTGGATCTGCATGTTAGTGGTCATGTATGCCTCCCAAGTAATGGAGAGGGAGTAAAAATCACCCACGAGTATGGTATTGGGCTGGATGGTGAGTGATGCTATTAACTTTAGGTATGACATATGGGTTTCCTGGTTCATGGTGGGGAAACCTGTAGCTAGCAAGAATATAGCACACTAGTTGCCCTGTGAGTAACGCTGGACTGAGGTAAAGTTCTGAGATAGTTTTTATAGCAAAATTTCAACTTCTAATGATTGCATATGTAGAAGGCACCAGTAACAGCCACTGCATGAAGAGTGGCTTCACATAAACATAAGGCTTATATCAGATCAGAAAAAAAAACAAACAAGTTTTACACTAACTATGGCCTAAGACTATTCAGGTAAGCACATAATGAACTTTCCACCAGCAATTTCCAGCAGAGATAGGCAAAATCAGCCATCTCCTCCAACAAGAGTGCAGACTTTGACCCACGTATCGTAAAATGCCTGGTTTGGAGCCCAAGTGTTAAAGAATCACAAACAGATGCCTAATACTAACTAAGAAACGCTGGAAACAATGCATTTCAGTGCAGAACAGTATCCCTTACAGCAGTTTGAAAATGAAACTTTAAACTTTAAAAAAGTTTAAAACAAACAATAAATAGCATAGTAAACTTTCACAGTATAGCAAAAACAAACAATTCAAGTACAAAATGATTAATTTAATTTGTCTTTCCTAGGATGGCTTCAGATGTTCACAACATCTCTCAAAGTCTGTGGCATCATCACCAAGCAATGAGCAGCTCTGGGTTAAATGAGCCAAGACGTTCACAAATGCAAAGCTTATATATGATCAGAAAAAAGCATGTTTTACATTAATTATGCCCTAAGGCCAAGCAGGTAAACACACAGTGAGCTTTCCATCAGCAATTTTTAGCTCATATAGGTGAAATTATCCATCTCCTGCCACACAAGTGCAGACATTGACCCTCTTAGTGTAAAATTGCTGGCTTGGTGCCCAAGAGATGCCTAATACTAAGAAACAGTAAATGCAATGTATTTCAGTGCAGAACAGCATCCCTTACAGCAGTTTGAAAATGCAACTTTAAACTTTAAAGAAGTGAAAAAACAATATAGAGCACAGTAAAATTTCACAGTAGAATGAAAATAAGCAATATTTCTAGTTGTTTATGTCTGTACAGGGCACTGACATGGCGAGCAGTGCCATGTGAATGTGCTAAATTTATACTAGCCCTGGAAATACAGAAAATTGATTACTGAGCCCTCTGGCAATAAAACGACTACAGTTAGAGCCCTTCTGTGTGTTTCACAATTCAGATAGATCAGACAAACACCTACTGTCACTAGATGAATAATCCCAATCATTGTAATGTAAAAACACATTAAAAGAGTGTCCAGAGTGAAATGCTGCCACAAACAATCTTAAACTTAATGAGAGGCAGTAAGTAATTCAAGTTAACAGCAGTGTACTTTATACAGCTTATAAAAGTGTGATCATTCAGTAAAAGTACTTTGCTTTGTAGAAATGAGTCATGAGCCACTCAATTTTGCAGAATTTATAAAGGCATTAAAAACAAGGTAAGCCAATTAATAAGTCTACTGCCCCATAAAACAACTGCATGCTGTAATCTGTAGTGTGTTTCCCCAACCTATACAGACCAGACTACCACTCTATGCCTTTAGATGGAAAATTGTCTGTCTTTTTGATGTAAAAACACAGAAAAGAGTTTGCTAGAAGGTAAAAATGCACAACATTATCCAACAGCTAGCTAGAGAATGAACTCAGAGCAAGTAAATCAGTATAACAGACAATGGTAGGAAAAATGCACTTTTTTAAATAAGCACAAGGAGAGGCAAATAAATAAATCAAGATATGAACAGCAGTGTAGAAAGGGAGGAGCTTATAAAGTGCAATTTACAGTAAAGATGTGCAACTTAAAAATCACCAAGTTTAAAAAGTAGACCAAGGAATGGGAGCTGAGTGGGAAAATAACAAGCAGAGAGTCACCAACACTGCTTGTAGTTTTTGCAAGCCTTGAGACTTATCGAAAATGCAAGGCCACATACATACTGTGTTTATTTAAGTATCACTCAAGAAACAAATTAACCAATGAAGAAAAGCACATGAAATATGCAGCCTGGGTAATTTAAATGTCTATCTGCCAGAAAGAACAAAAACATCAATCCGAGCAGAGTTCTCAAAACAGAAAAAAAAATGGAACAGATAAAACAGAAAGCGGCTCCATCAGTTTAAGCAACTCACAGACAAAAAATAGATCACTTTTCTAGCCAGCAGAGTCATCAACAGTGCTTGTAGTTTTTGCAGCTCTTGAGTATTATCAGAAAAGACAGAATGCAGAATTGATACTTTGACAGAAGTTTTGCAATGTGTAATGTTTAGCCATCATTTTTCCACTTTAGCTTTTTAATGACATTTTATTATACCTTGAAGTCTGTTCTGTATTTGACTTAACTCTTTAGCACATTGGGATGAGGGCTCTACTGCTCTGTCTTCGTAACGAATAAGCAGTCATGTTCTGACAGTTGTACTCTGACAGTGTAATATTTACATATAACATGTTTTGTCTGTGTCCAGTGGTTATGTTATCCTTCTCAGAAATAGTTAATAACAGCTTGAAACTCATAGTCGCTCTTGTTAGCTTGCTTTAACTTTCCTAGTCTCTTTGTAGTTACTTGTCATGTTGTTACAGTGTTTTCTACATAGGCAGCAGCATTGTCTTCATTGTCTGTCTGCATCTGGCCAAAGATAGGATTTTTGGATAACGTCAGCCACAATAACTGTTTTCCAGGCATATGGATTGCTCTACCAATAAAATCCCAGTCTGAGCAGTAGTTTTTGACTTCCTGGTTGTACCTTGTCTAGATCATGGGACTTTGGCAATGGAATTAATGGTTTTCTGCAAGTCTGGAGTTGGAAAATCTGTATCTGGATAAGCTGTTACATGCATACACTCTTACAAGGCATTCTTTTTTATCTGAGGATATCTCTGCTCAGAAACAGCTCACATTCTGAAGCAATAAGTAAGAGGACATAACATGTTCCTCTATTTGTAGCAATGCTGCTCCTCGGCCGCAGCTGCTAGCATCTGCAGTTACCATTGTTGGCTTGGTGATATCATAGTATGCTGGCACTGGGGCTGTTGTTAGCATTTTTTTCTCTACTGATGGCTTTGGTTTGAGCATCTCCCCATAACCAGAATACATGTTTCTTTAACAGGTCTGTCGTCAGATTAGCACAATGGATAGATTTGGCACAAACTTGCCTAAGAAGTTAGTCATGCCTAATGCTTGCATACCTCTCATGTGTACCTTATTATGAGGAACGTACCTCATTTGGGGTCTTAAAAAGTTCATGTTCCTCAAAGCTCCACATTGAAAAGGTCTGTGACATGCTCAGTGTTAGGAATTTTTTAAGTGAAATCCACGGTAAATAGAAATGAATCATATTAATTCAGTAAAATATCTTATTTATAAATAAAACCAGCATATTTTAACCATCCTATGACCTTCCTAGTTGAAGTTGTTAGTAAGCCATTAGTATGTGTTCCACATTTTTCCCATTTGTTCCACATTATGAAGGTTAGTGCTCCTCATTTTGGAGATGGAAGGTTGAGAGCTATGAATGCTTGTCACAAGTCTCTCTCACTGTCTGGATTTTTTACTTTGATTTTGCTCTGATTTTTCTGGAATCTGGTCTGATTCCACTATCACTTATACTGTGATCATAAGATTAACACAGTCTTTGTGATGTAATATTTACCTTGGTTAAGTTTTAAATCTGAAGCTTTAATGGGTTGAAGCACTGCTTCTAACAATCAGTCATACGTCTTTTACTTGAACTGTACACTAGTATGTCAGCCATGCTGGCAACAGTTCATGCCTTCTTAGTAAATCACTTATTTTATGTTGCAATATTTCTGGTCCTGACATTATTCCAAGTGGAAGCCTCTTGAAACAAAACCTTTCCATTGGAGTGATGATGGTTGTTAGCACTGTCTCCTTCTACTGGTATTTGTCAAAATCCACTTGAGACATGTAATGTGGAAAAAAAAAAATAACTTCAGCACTGATAAGTTTAGGTAGTATGTCTTCCAGTATAGGTGTAATAAAAACTTCTCGTATGACAGCACCATTAAGTCTTAAAAACATACCCACACATATTCAAACACTGTGATTCTTTTTAATAATTGTAACTACTGATATACACCAATCAGTCAGTTTACTGCACTTTCAATCACACCATGTTGAGTTCTTTTAGCTGCACTTTCCTTCACACTATGTTATTGCATTTTTTTAGTTGTATTTTTTATCACATCATGTTAATACGTTCTTTTAGTTTCCATCATACTATGTTATTGCGTTTTTTAGTTGCACTTTCCATCACACCATGTTATTGTGTTCTTTTAGCTGCACTTTCAATCACAGCATCTTATTCCATTCTTTTAGTTACATTTTCAATCACACCATGTTATTGGATTGTTTTCAGTTCTGCCTCTGCTTTAGAGATCATAGGTAATTACACTCTTTTTAAAGTGTGGTCAAGGCATATGAGACAGCATTTGGCTTTAATTTTATTTTTACTGGTCCATAGTTGAGCAGGCTAACATTACCAAACACAACTACACTGACTTTACTCTTTTTGACAATCTGCCTCTTTTTTCATGCCACAACATTGCTGAGCAGATTACTTATGTACAGACCATCCACCACATAAACGCAAAACTCTTACGTGTCCCTTTTACTTAGACATGGTTAGAAATGTAACAATGCACTTGAGTTTGCCTGCAGGGCTCTTCTGTCTCATGTAGCTGCAGGCACTTTGAGATATTGCTATAGGTAGCATGTGATAAGGCAGTAGCAATGACCCTTGTATCAGTCTTGAAGCTCATTGATGTAACATGAATAGGAAGTTTTACTTGCCAGTTTGAGTCAGCATTAGACACATTAATTACTGAAAGCAGGAAAAACAAGTACTGCACATTATTTTATTATCTGAAGTAATTTCTTTTGATTAACTTTGTGGTACAAATGACAGCAACATGCCCCAGTGTTTTGCATTTCTTACAACTTCTACATCATGATGCACATTTCTCTGCCTCAGCGAGATAACGGGCACACCTTGTGCACGTACCAAGATTACGTTCACTTTTCTTTTCATATTCTCACTTACTTTGGTCTTGATACTTCTTCTGATATTGGACCGTATCATATTCCTTTTTAATTTGCATTTGATTCTGTGTTTTACCTTAGGTTCATAGGTTCATAGGTGCTTACTATGCTAATGACCACAAGGGCCTTTTTAAGCCTAGCCATGCAGCCCAAATCTCTGATGAGTTCTGATACCCTTGATAAGTGTAAGCATAGGTCTGGGAGATGAACCATTTGCAGGTTACCTGTTTGCATCAGAGACATAGGTGCCAGATCAGGGATGAATTTCCAGTTTACCATCCAATTGTCCAAGTTGCACTTGAACTGGATTAGGGAGGAACTCTGCTTCACATGGATGAGGAGCCTGTTCCAAAGAGGGTGTAATCTCTGCGATACATACCTATCTCTCCAGCAGGTCCTATTTATATCACAGGCAAGGTTTAAGTATTTAGAATGGGTAATTCTGATACTGTTTCTTTTGTGGATATGCAGGAGGTCCATCAGAGTGTGGTTTGACAATGCCCTGTATGCCAGGCATAGATCTCCCCTCAAAAGCCTGTAGGAGACAGAATACAGGGATAGGGCCTTGGTCTGCATAAGACATATTACTTATGCCCTGTATTCATTTAGTGACGAACCTCTGTGGACATTCCATTTGTTGGCTATGCCTGGTTAGGTACATACCAAAGGGAGCACTGTACTCGATAGGTCTGATCAATGCTGAATACAGTGGAACAATGACTTCCTTGGACTTAGATGGCATACCTTTGTTTATAAGTTGCACAGAATAGAATAATTTCCTCACCATTGTAAACACATGATGATCAAAGGCTAGATTATTATCTATGTGTGTCCCTAACTACTGGGTCATCTCTAAGGGGTGTGTTGTCAATATGATATTTACCAGGGATGGATGACTTCCCAAAGGATACTATTATGCATTTCTTGGCATTTAGTTTTAGTCCATGACTCTGACACCAGTTGTTTGTCTGCATCAGCCCCTCCTGGAGAACATTTGTGTCAGTGTGAGACTCAATGACAGATTCTAATTTGCAATCATCTGCAAACACTCCAATTCTAACTTCCTGTGTCCTGTCTGTAAGACAGTTGGCTATCCACTGGGTAACATACGGGTTTGTATCTAACTTCTTGAGTTTGTCAACAATGCCTGAGTGGGGTATTGTGTCAAATGCCTTGGCCAGGTCAAGGTAGGCAGTGTGAATGATTTTGTCCTCATCTATTGCTTTGGTGACCTTCGCAAAGAAGTCCACCAGGTTGAGTAGGCATGATCTCCCCTTGACAAAACCAAACTGGGTTGGGTCCAGTGTCTGGAGGTTTACTATATCTCTGTTGATCATCTCCATGATAATTCTTTCCATGTCTTTACATATAAGACTAGTGAGATTTATAGGTCTGTAGTTTCCAGGGTCTGTAAGATGACCCACCTTTGTGGAGAGGGATGACTGTTGCCTTTCTCCACTCATGAGACATGAAGCCTGTTTGGAGGTTACAATTAAATGGTAATTTCAGAGGCCCTGATAGGCATGTTTCATGCTATTTAGAAGGCATCCTGAGATATTGTCTGGGCCCATTGATGCAGTGTTCTTGGTCTTAGAGAGAGCATTAAAAACCTGTTTCCTAGTGATAGTAGGGGTAGTTATATTTGATTATGTTTCCTCAGGAAAGGTTGAGGGGGTGAAAGGAGTAAAGTTGGAGCTGAATTTATCAGCCAGGGGGATTGCTATATCTTCTGTCTTAGTATAGGTGGCTCCATTTACAATGAGCTCTGCACACATTTGTGTATTGCCTTTGAGGTTGTGGACATAGCTAAAGAATGCTTTGTGGTTTTTCTTGGCCTGGGAGGCCAAACATACCTCAAATTTGGCTTTGGTAGACTTTATTTGTCCTCTAAGTTGTTTGTTTAGTTTAATGAGAGTGTTTTTATCCTGTTGGGTGTTGCACTTCTTAATTTTTGCCATGATTTTCTTCCTCCTGTTATATGTCCGATTGATTTTGTGATTCCACCTGGGTGGTTTGTTTTTTAAGTTAGTTCTGTACTTCTTTCTGGTGGGTATAGCTGCCTCTATACAGCTATTAACATGATTGTACATGGTTTCTGTGAACAGTTCTGCATAGGCAGAAGTTTTCTAAGGGTTTATAGGGGCTTGAAATTTTGCCAAGTTCTCACTTAGTAGCAGGAGGTTAGCCTTAGACTAGTTCCTGAATATTCTCGGGTTAGCTGGGGATGGGTTCAGGTTTTACTTTTACTTAAAAGGAGAACATTTTGTGGTATGACCTTACCATATTTAAGTTAGCATTTTGATATTTTACTAATTCAGCCTTTCTGCCAAGTCGTACTGCTTTTTCCAAAGTTAATTTAATTTCAAATTGTAATTTTTGTGACACTTCAATATCAGCTAACCCAAATAAAATTCTGTCTTTAATCTGTTCATCTTTCATTTCATTAAACTCACATGCTCATTTAGTTTGTAGACATCTGTGTAAGCATTTGCTTTTTGGCATAAAATGTTCACTGAGGTGGCAATTACTGAGTCATATATGCTGATGTGGCCCTCTGATAATAAAAATGGACTGCATCTTGCCTCTACTTCTTTTGTGTTTAATTTTATTTATTTATTTTATTTTACATTTGTTAACCGAGAAATTCCGACTAGACTAGATCTATTTACAGCGGAGGCCCGGGGAGAAAAGCTCCACAAAAGAAAAAAAAAATTTTACAGAGTAGTACAAAACAAGAGCAGAATATTTATATACAGAGTCGAATAGCAATCATGAAGATTATTAAAGAAAAATGTTCAGATATTTACAATAGAAATGCAAGCAGACACTACACTTTGGTAGTAAAAGAAGTTACAAATAGCAGAGGTAGAAGCTACTTATAGGCTGAACTCATGAATTATTTGAGTTGTAGTGCTATACAAGAGTTACATCACCTAACTTGGAGGGGTTGGAGGAGGAAAAGGCTAGGAAAGTTGTAAGTTTAAATAACACAGGGACACAGCCAGGTATTGATTAGATGTGATTTGAGGGAGTTTTTGTAGTGTGAGGTGGTGTTGGCATTGGTCAGTGAGGGGAAAAGGCAGTTCCAGTTCCTAGCAATGGAGTGGGAATAAAGCACTTTTCCTGCAGTATTATTTGCTCTAGTGATACAGAGGAGAGATTTATCACAAGAACAAAGAGGGCGATTAGCTGTGTAGTGTGTAAGTAGTTGAGTTAGTGATGGGGTTTTATTAGGGTATTTGAGAATATTGTAAGCAGTGACTAACTGATGGTAATTAAGTAGTTGAAGTAGTTCTAGCCAATTTAGGTCTCTTAGAGCAACACAATGATGTATTCTGAAGGAGGTATTTTTAACAAACTTTGCTATCTTATTGTAGCATGACTCAAGTTTATCTAGATCTGTTTTCCTGATTTGGGTGAAAATTAGTGCTGCATACATTAGTGTGGACAAGAAATGGGTCTGAGCTAGAGTGAGTCTTGCTAAGTCTTTACATGAATTTCTTTGGTTTCTTCAGGTTGTTCTAAACCATGCAAAGATCTGTCTCCATGTTGGCCAAGCAAATGGCATTGCTAAGTGAAGCAATACTGATAGGTTAAACTTTTCTGAGGCCAAATTGCTTAAGTTTGGTAAAATGACCACATTGTGAGGTAAAGGTATGGATACTTAGTAAAGACAGTTTACTCTGAGCTTGATGGATATTGCACGACTCATTTGTGTGGTTTCATTGATAGGAATGGCATTCCCTTTTTACGTTCTGGAGAAAATCTCATTTCTGACACCATGTCATGATTCACACCTCTGGTTACCCAGTCATGCTGTAGGCAGAGTGCAGCAGGACCAGGGCATATACTAGCATTTGCAGTAAAACAGCAACATTAATATAGTACAAAATATCAGCACAGCAAGTCAAGAAGAAGATCAAAATTGTCATAAAATCACATTTCAAAAGCTTGACATCAAAGGAGACAGAAATACAATATTCCTGTATATATAGTTAAGAATAATGAGATGCAATTATTATTATGAATTATGTGCTGAAGGCAAACTATATGGTAAAATTCAATGTTTTGAAAATGTGAAATAGGCTTGCTGCCACCTTCAACTGCACCTCAGTGCAACCCCACACACACACCACACACACACATGCACACATACACGCACACACACACACACACACACACACACACACACACACACACATGCAATGTCTTTCACTGTCTCATAAAAAAATTGTACAATAATTTGAAAATAATGTGACTAAAATATGTTTTATCAACCGGAAAACACGTATTTAATACTACAAAAGACATGGGAAAGCTACAATTTATGCTATACTGATATCTCTATTTTACTTTAAACACATTAAAACTAACAGTATTATTACTTTTCTGATCCTTTTATGGCAATGTAATTTATTAACTGGATGTCAAAGAATCATGAGAAGAGGAAATAAACATACCTCCTACCCTCTCCCTTTCAGCAGTGACAGCTTATCTAAATACTGAAAAAAATTGTCACAATACAGAGCAAAGGTACATTTGGGGTATATTTACTTTGCCTGGAATAATACAAACCTAGAACTGAAAGGTGAGGTTTAATTAACAGTAGCTTCTACATGCACATGCTCTAATGTGCAGCAAGCAAAGAAAGTCATGTTTGTCTCTAAGTTTTATCTTGCTAGCACTGCACTTTTACTTTGATAAGCTAAAAAGATTAAACTGTCCTACAACTGATCTACTTATGGCAGCCTGTTTGCAATCACATGAATTAACAAATATAGCACCAAATAATGGAAACAGTTTCATAAGTACCTTCTAGCAAGAACCATCTGAAGTACAGAATACTCTCCTTGTTTTAGTGCAGTGCTGAAAAGACACATTAAGCTTCTATGAGCTTTATACATTTAATTTTCTTTACCTTAGTTATGAAGCGTTAATAGTTTCAGCTGTATTTTATTACAATAGCTAAAATATACATAATATAGTAGCCTTACTTTTGAAAAAATCCATTGAGCAGGTTGCATGAGAAACTGCTCTGAGAATGTCATTAATGTTAACTTTACTCAAATTGAAACCTTATCTAATTTTTATAGTACCAGTGAATATTTATTGGTATTAAGTTACTTTTAATAAAAACTAAACAAAGACAGATGTAACGTTTTTTTAGTCCCTCAAGCTTTCTGGACTAATTCACTAGCTTCGAAGAAATGGTAAAATAATTTAAGCATGAACCAATAAGGCCTCTTAAACAAGGGGCCATATTGTACATAAACTTTAGTGAAAATATTTTAATAAGTGATCTGTTGCAACCATAGTTACAGATAGGAACATAAACAGAACAATTAAGATACATACATGTTTGTAAGGTGAAAGTTAACTGGTGAGATTATTATAGTCATTTGAATTTATTTCTTACAAGACGTTTTCTACATTTGCACATATCCACTATGGAGCCAAAAATACTACATTTCCAAGGAATATATTACTATTCACCATTAGAAATTGCTAATGTTAATGTTTTTGAGTTACAATAATTTCATATTGAGAAATTATGTCCTTTATATCTGCCCCAACAGACAAGTGACTGGTTCATAGAATAAGGTTCATACCCAACTTATGACCAAGAAGACCATCAAGCGGTCCAGTCACATCACATACTACTAGTGGGAGACTGCACTAACAATGTCCACCATTAAGTAGATATTGAAACCTAAGATAGTTTTGATGAAGGAATGCTGAAATCTTTTGAGATGACTTGCTAACGTATTGAGGTAAATGCCAGTGGTGACATTTTATTCAATGATGAGCCTTATAATGGGTGAATAAAGTGAGGCTATAATTTCTTTAGTTCTTGAGGAGATGCCACAAAGGAAAACTTATGTGAGGTGCAGGGATTTTCTATCTGAGAGTTTTTGTGATAAAAAGAAAGTATATTATTATCATAGGTAAATAAGTCTGTAATAACTGCAGTGATATAAGTGGAATGTTGCCTACAAGGTCAGCAGTAATGACGCTAGTATTAGCAAAGGAAACTATACTGCATTTCTTAGTGTTCAGAGTAAGCCCTTGCTTAACACACCAAGCATTTGTTTGCTTTATCCCTTGCAGATGAATTTGAACATCAGAATGGGTTTTGATAATCACCACCAGTTTGTAGTCATCAAAAACTGATTGTTGAAAAGTGGCCTTTGACCTTTTAAGTGTTACTGAACAGATAAAAATTAACTATTGCATGTTTTTTGTCAGATTCTGAAATATTATGGCTCTAACATCACTTTCATATTTTATCAATATCTTAGTATGACAAAGCTTGCCTTGCTAAAGGTGCAAGCAGTTAGACGTGTGGTCATGTGACTCATAGAGGAAGACAATCCGAGTTTGTTGTTTTTAAAAATATATGCCCCTTTTTCTCTGAGATCGTGTGATCTCTCAGGTGGTGTATGTAGACACTGCAGATAAAGAGACACAAATCATGCATTGGTGGTAGCAGGGAAGCTACATGTCATAGTTGTATTTATTTATTTATTTATTTGTGTGTGTATGTATGTATGTATGTATGTATGTATGTATGTATGTATTTATGTATGTATGCATCCATTTATTTATGTTTGGTGGCCAGGATGTCTAACTGGATTGTGACCCATTCTTACTAGAGACCTGAGAAGAAAAGGTCCAATATATAGAAGTGATGACAATTTGGAAAGAAAGTATTGCATCAACATCACAGCACTTTTTACATACACATAAATAAAAATATTACAGCAGCATGTTAAAGGTATTAATATTAGCAATAACAAAAATAAAGAAGCTAATAGGGTATAGAGTTTGCCACTCAGTCATAAAAAATGTTGAAAAAGGAGCAACTTTGACATTGAAAGTATTGCACTTTGTAATATTGGTTAATACTTACATTGATCTATACACGCACATGCACACACACACACACACACACACACACACACACACATATATATATATATATATATATATATATATATATATATATATATATATATATACATGTATAGTCGAGACTATTCACCTATACTATGGAGGTTATCCAAGGCACTGAGTGCATTAAGGACATTTCTGTAATAACATTGTACTTTGCTTATGGCTAACATGGCAAGAGTAGTGGTATATACTAAGTAAATTGCTGACCCCCAAAATATGTAAGACAGGAATAAACAGAACAAATGCACTGTTAAATTAGCATATATCAGTTTTTGTAGGGGAAGTGGTGTGATATAATACAGTGATAGAGCTAACATGTTGCAACTGCGGATACAGTACTAGAAAAGGAATAGGAATGATGGCAGAATGGTTCAAGACATTTTGTACTTCAATTTGTTGAACTTAGGGTTTTCCTTCATTTAAATATATCAGTGATGGTGTTATGTGTCCCTACTAATGTGGAGTAGAATTCATAAAAGTTAGCATGAGGTGCACCTCACTGTAACTTTTTGGAATTCAGAGACAGCCTAACCTCAGTACTTTTGCATGAAGACATGAAGCACCATAGTTGGCTGTCTCCATGGCCATGCTGCAGGCTGATGAATCAGGCTGGGGGAGAGGCATATTCTAATTAGCCATGTGCTCTCACCAGGAACTGCCTGAAATAAGACATTTACACAGTTTAGTAACTCAGAGAACAGCTCATCTGCATTAGTAGTACCGCTGCTTATGGCTACTCATCTTGGCTGTGTTGATCCATCACGGGACAGGTAAGTGCTGGGGAATCTAGTGGTAAGGTAGTGTTAGGGAATGTGTGCTTGTGAGGGGCCGCATGTGTGGGTGTATGTGTGATTGTGTGTTTACCTGAGAGAAGCAGCTCCACAACACCTTTATTCAGCCTTATGACTCTGTGTACCTATACAATCAGGCTACAGTTTCTTGTCTGCCCTTACACATATCCCATTATTATTAATAAACCTTATGGTGTTCACTGCTACATAATTAGCATGGTAATTATGGCTTTATGTACAGTTAATGCCTTCTGTTTTCTGAGTAAACATTGTCACTTATTTAGTATCAAAATGAATGTTCTAAAACAAGGTGATTATTCTACTAGTAGTTTATCAGTGGGGAGATTATTTAATAATAAATAACTTTTAAAAGCAATATAATCTTACATTATCATTATTATATTGTTATAAAACATCATTATTCTACAATTAGTTAATCTGTGGCAAGATTACCTGGTAAACAACATTTCAAAGCAATATAATCTTGTATTGTTGTTATTATTATTATTATTATTATTATTATTATTATTATGATTATTATTATAGTCACTATTAGATTATACAACAATCTTCAGTATACATACTGTATTGAAAATGATTTTTCTACAGCTCCTTAAAAACAGACTTCTGCTCAGTGATGGTTTTCTGGTAAATACATATACACACAGATTCATAATTAGCAGCTATCCTTTCTTGCTGCTATGAGTAAAGCATTTTGGCCAAACAGCTTGATGAGATCACATTTCTTCTTGCATTATGAATTGCTTGTCCATGCTAGCACAATTATAGCTGGAAAGGATTACACTGCTATTCCTTAATCCTAAATTGAGAAGCAAAGCTGTCAAGCCAACAATCACCTGACTTACTGCACTGAAAGGAGGTTTTTAGTCAGAACCTTATATATATCCTGTTAAACCTATAGCTGGATCTCTGTTATACTGACCTAATACAAACATCAATAAACATCAGAGCAACACATATGAATTTCTTTCTCTTTCTGATGCTTGTTGTTTGTAGAGTGTTATTGCTATAGATTCGGGCAAAGCAGACTCTTATAGTGTTATTTATGTGTCATTTAAATCTTTTTTACTATGGGAATGTTAACTAAGCCCACAGTTAAGCATAATATGCACATTTTATAACACGAAGGTTAATGCACCCGTGGCTCAATATCAGATACCTGGGATAATGAGATGCCAAAGTAGCTGGGGTAGAGTATGTAGATGTAAAGTCTGTTTCATTTACTTTTGTCACTCTAGACCTGAAAGCCTTCCAAAAGGCAGAAATTATTTAGAAAATAAGCTATCCGCGGTGGTGCAGCAGTAGTGTTGTTGCCTCACAGCAAGAGGTTCTCCTGTTCAATTCTCGGCTGGAGTGTGGGAAGTGCCTTCTGTGTGGAGTCTGCATGTCCTCCCCACGATTGGTGGGTGTTCGAAAGACATGCGTAAATGGGTGTGCCTTGGTTGAACATCGAGCTGGCACCTCGACGTTTGTGAAAATCTACTGCCAATCATTAGCGGACCGTAGTTCCGCTGTGGCGACCCCTAACCGGTAAATGCCAAAAGGCAAACAACAACAAACTTTTACTCAGTTAAATGTAACGCCTGCATGAAAGTTGCATTTTACGTAAAAATAAGTGTGAGTCACCAGCTTTATTATAATAATGCAATCAGGATGACAACTGTGCAGAACCATATGAAACTCTTTCTTTAAGGGGCTGTACTTCCATAACTATGTATTATGTCTCATTTAATCAGCTTTTAAGCAAAGCAAATCAATGAAAATAAGTTAATCAAATCTGTAAAAACAAATTCACATTAAAACAGTTCCTAGTTATCTTTGTAAAATGCATGTTAGGAACTATGGTGCTGGTATCCTTCAGTTAAAAACAAAGCACACTTTTGAGGGGAATGACCTACATATTGGCAAGCTGGCAGCATTTTCGGTGAGTACATATTGAAATACCATCCTTGCGTGCTCTTTTTTCCATTCTTTCACAAAGCATTCCAGATATGTAGTTTAATGTGCTAAATGTTCCTTGGCTGACAGCATAATGCAGAAAAATTCCACAGTTGTGTCTGGTTTTCATAGCACTTTAGTACTGCCAGAAATATATTTTGCAGGGCACTTGTCCAGAAAGTGCAAAATATTTACTGTTACACATCTCTTCCTCACATTCAGCTTTCTGTCTGTAGACCTGTAACTCTGGCTGCAGTATCTACACTACCATACCTCCAAAAATATTTACACCCTATATGTGTATATTTATATATACCAACATAACATTAGATACCAAACTTACTCCATTCCGTACTAATATGGAAGTGACCAAATCAGAAGGCATTGCTTATATAATTCATACAGGAAAGAAAATATTGGCAGAGTAAGTCTGTAAACCCATTTAGTGCGTCTAAGTCCAGTTATTTATGGACATGTATCCTTGGCATCCCCTGTCCCTTTTTCAGACTTTTTTGGCTGCTTATAAGTGCATTTATTGAATGAGTGCCTGCCTTTCATCACAAAATAGTCTACTGTCACAACGCAGTATGTTCTCCTCTGACTTTCCACCATTCTTCATTGCATTCTATAAGGCAGCTCTGTCCTGATATAACTTTTGAGTCATGCTTTTCAGGATGCCAGGCACTACTTATATCACTAATCTTATTCAAAAGTTATGACAGCCCACCTTGATGAACCACAAAACCAGAAAAACATTAAGCCCACGTTTACACAGTCTTTATATTAATATTCTTGATGGCCCGTAAGTGCTACTTAAAAAAGAAATCTATTTTACCACAGGCTGCAGTTTGTTTCATTGTAAGATCAGTGCTGTAGGTGCAAAACACAGAGGATTGATTAGGTTGTGTAAACTTGTTAAGGCAGGGATTTCAGGTGAAATTCATGCAGGTAACTTAGGATAATATTTAATTTGTTTACTATTACTAGTTTAAGTCCATGACTCAAAATTGAAATATTTTCTCAGACTAGTAGAAAAATTACAATGAATTATGGATCCAACATGCTGTTAGAGAAGTTTTAATCTAAAAAAGTTATAGCAAAGCTTTTCCCCATTCTACTAGAGTAAATGTCTGAGCCCATCAAACTCTAATCTCAAAAAGCAGACGACTGCAGGAAGTGGCCACAGCAAAGCAAGAAGTTTGAAAGGATCATTTGGAATATTCCCAATAGTTTAGTTAAAAACAAAATGATCAGTTGGGAATAAATGCTCAAAAGCCATTGAATGAGATGCTGCAGATGACATCTCTTCACTGCTTCTCTACAAACAACATGATTTTTTTTATTCTAATCCCCGTTGACCACATTTGCAAGCTTTACTGAGCACATAGTTTCTATGAGTGTGAATGGAATAATGTTTCCTTTCTAGCTTCTTCACGGTATTAAATATTTCATTTTTTTACATTCTGTTTTGTTCCTATGATCATTTATTTTGGATCTATATTAGAACACCGAACATCTAAAATGTTGAGTGTTCTAATATCGACCCGTTTTCAGCGAGCGCTGAAAATATCGAAGAAACAGAAAACCACATTTTTTCCTAGGGAAAGAATTCGGTTGTCCGTTTCTGTTGCTTCGGTATTTTCAGCGCTCTGGTAGAAAGTTACGGGGCGGGTTCACGTAAGTGTGCGATTGTGTGGGCGTGAGGGTTAGGGCGGGTTAGGTGAGTTATAGTTAGGGCGTGGGTCAGGTAAGTGTGTGATTGTGTAGATGTGAGGGTTAGGGTGGGGTAGGTGAGTTAGGGTTAGGGCGCGGGTGAGGTGAGTGTGCGATAGTGACGGACCTTCGGGTTAGGGTTTGGGTTAAGGTAAATGGATAGTTAGTGGTGTATGTATAGTTTAGTGTAGGATTAGGTGTAAGAGTTTAGGTGTATGTGTGTGGATTGCTGTTTGTTTGGTGTGCTTGTGTTGTGTGTATGTGTTTTGAACAGCAAATTTTTTCCCTAGGAAAAAATTTGCTGTTCTGAATGTTGGATGTTTTCAATTTTTGATTGCTAGGGTTCGATATTAGAGCACTCGACATTTTGAATGTTTGGTGTCTAATATAGACCCTTTATTTTCAGTGTAACATAAACAATGCATTTATGATAAGTGATTTCAAATACCAGTTGATTAACTAATGCAACAATACCTCAAACGTTGGATACATCTAGACATTCCTAGAATTAATAAATGGTGATTCCCTAGAACAATAGTAATCCAGCCAACCAGAGGGTAAAACAATCTAGAAGTTGTAGAGATGAGTATAGCCTCACATGTACCACTCTTATAGTATTTCCATTCCAAGATAAATCTGTTCACAAACATGTGAGCTTTTCCATCAACATCTCAGACACCCCACAGTGAACATTTTTGAATTTAAGGACTTTATACAACAGACCTACTCAAATTTTGATGTAAAATCACCATCTCTGATGCAGGTCCAGCTGCTACTTATGCGGAGGAATTGATCTCCCACCTAATTACGTGTCTAGATATGGCCGTTCCTACAAGAACCAAATATAATGTGAATTTTAGGAATAAATCTACCTGGTGGTCTACCAGTATAAATAATCTCAACAGCAAAAGAGAAAAAAAAAAACATTTCTAAAGCCTTATAACAGATCTAAACATCCTCATGGTAAAGACTGTCTCAAAAAGATTAACAAGTAGCTAAAATCTACCAGCAGGAAGATCAAAGCCAAACATAAACTGAAACTAGCATTGAATAATTATAAGTCCTTCTGTAATTACATTAGGAAAATAAGGAATAACACCCAGCAGTGCTCTGAATTAATCCAAGATAGTACCACCCACTCTGACCCTATCGACATAGCTAATATATATGCAAATAAGTTTCATACAATCTTTACCATGGGAACAGTTAGAAAAACTACATATCCCCAAATATATTACACCCTCTATGATTGTAAAGTAACATGCTAATGGTGGGCTCTAAAAACAAAATTGAAAACGTATATCAATGTTCAATAAAATAAACCAAACATGCTGTTGTGAAACTTCCTGAATGCGTTTAATTTATGATCACTACACTGCATATTCCTTAAGTGTCGAGAACTGCTTTTGCACTGACCATTCGTAATGGTGGCCACAACACAGACCCAGGGAACTATAGACCCATTAGCCTAACTAGTCTAGTTTGCAAGATTACAGAATGCATCATAAATGAGATTTGGTGTCAAACCAATTTGTCTAGAGACATCTTCATGTGGGGAGTTAGGTAGAAATAGTAAGGGGTCTAAGTGGGTAGGGGAAGAAAGTTAGTTGGGGAGCATGAAAGGGTTAAATGGGAAAGTAGGTTGATTGGGAAGAAATGAGGTAAGTGTAGGGAGAGGCTTGATGGGTTTTATGAGAGTGTAACTGGGTAAGGTATCACATTTTGGTGTGAACTTGCTACTGCAAGGTTTACATCCATGATGACCAGTAGGTACTTTTGGAACAGGTAGGCCTTGGGTTAATATTGGTAGGTAAGATGGAAGGGAGTCAATGTGCAATAATTTGTAATATTTATTTATTTATTTATTTATTTATGTATTTTTGTGTTTCTGCTTGGGGGTTTCTCTTTGCTTGGGGTTTGTTGAGCATGGCTGGTTTTGGTTGTGGATGCACAGTTTGCAGTTGGTGTTTGTGGATGTGAATTTTGTGCATGGGTTTGTTGGTTGGAAGGGAGATTTGGTGTGGTGTGGTTTTGTGGTCTTTCCTGTTGTTTCTGGTGTGGCTTTCTCATTGTTAACTTTTAAAGTGGGCCATGGTGGTAGGATAAAGCCTTTCAGGAAGGGTAATTCTAGTAACAGAAATGATAAAGTACAACAGGGGCTTACATCTGTGATTACTTTCCTGTCTCAGTTGTATCATGAGCAAGGCATTTATCACATTATCTTTGTTGGGTGGTTTAGATTGTTTCTTTCAGTGAGGAGCTCAGTTTTCTCATGCTTTTAATTGGGTTCAGGATTCGTTGGTTGGGGTGGTCTACTGTGCATATTTTCTGAGGTATTTTCCTCAGCTGAAGCTACAAATGGCTTTCTGTGGCCTCTGAGCAACTTGATTTGATAGTCAGTGCTGCTCATGCACGGTGGCGCTGATGGTGGGAGCAGTATAGCCATACTTTTGGACTGCACAGCTTTTGCAGGAGGTAAAGGTTTTGGCTTATGTTGGCCTGTTTGTCATGAAGTTGTGGCTTTTTGGCAGAACACTGGCAATCTGGGAGGACTGGAGTCAAAAAATATAGTGGGCAGTAAAGAAGGAAGTCTTCTCAGTTCTGATGGGTCAGTGCATGGGAGTACCCTGTGCCTTCTCCTCATGGATGTAAAGAAGAGAGGAAAAAGAGAGTTGTAGATGGATGATGGCATCTGAGTGGGGCCATCTTTCACTGCCTATTGCTTGCTGTGTCCTCGGTATTTCTTTGTGAAGAGTTTGTGTTGTTTTCAGAGTGTGTTCTGTTGATGTATTTTGCTTTTTCATGTATCGTTAATTTATAAAGTGTTGTATGCTATTCAAACTGCATTTATTGTATCGCTATTATGTCTCTACTTTTGGTACTGTTGAAGGCGTGTTTTGCATGCATGCACTCATACACACACACACACACACACACACACACACACACACACACACACACACACATGCACCAACACCCTCCTATTTTCCTGCTGAGCCTGGTACTATTGCTGTCCCTGACAGTGAACCTGCGGCTTCCAGACTTATTAAAATCCTTTGAGCATTGTGCTGTCTGCCTTCACATGCTAGTATCCTGCCCCCTTGGTCTGCTATAGATTTTGATATGAGGAATGGGGACAATGTCTCTGCTTGCTCTCTGGTGTAGTTCTTTTTTTTTTAACTTGCCTGGTAATTGTTCTCTCACTGAGTTGCTTTGGCCTTCACTGTCTCTTCATGCAGAGGTGTTTGATGTTTGATTTTCCCCTGCACTTTCACCAGTGTAATGCTTCTCTGATCCTTGTTCAGGTGGTAGTTGGGAGGTATAATCATGGGTAAGGATTTTTGTGGAATGTCCATGGTTTGCTCCATGGTTTCGGTCTGTTCCCTTGATGGCTCGCATGCATTGGTGGCTTCTGTGGTGCAGTGTTTTGTTGCTGGGTTGGGTTGATATAGTGATGGTCTTGAGAGTTGGCTTGGTGAATTAGCATGATTGTGTGGTGCAGGCAGTGTTGGCTGGTGGCTTTCTTTCTCCAGTTTTAGCATTTGGGATGGCTTGTTCAGCAGGTGTTGCAGAGAAGGAGGTGCATTATTTTTGTGTTGGCTGCTGAGGAAGTGCAGTTGTGAGTGTCAGAGTTTGCCACAGTTATGGGGTCATGAAGAAAATGCATGTTTTCCTGGGTTGCAGGTTGCCTATGAAGAATGGCTGTCAGTTGTCCATGCGTTGTGTGGTGTTAATGGCCATGGGGGAGGGTGATGACAAGGTTTTGGCTTACCATACTGAGTACAACTTTTATTTTATAAGTCAAGGGATGGGAATATTAATTGCTCCTTTTTAGCTTATCATACCTCTCTGTACGGGTTTCAAAAAAAAAAAAAAAGAAAGAAGGAAAGTTCAGTTTTAGAGCCTGTGCTGACACTGGAACTGCTCTGTCAGCTTTTTGGAATTGGGGGAGCCCAATAAGCCCATATAAGTCATGCTGGAGGAATAAATTTAACAATCAATATTTACCTCATCTCTGTAGCAAACTGCTCTAGCATGTTACACAAAGTGACACTCTTGCATCCTTCAAGATGATCTTTGATGATTGAATGTGTGTATATTAGTTCATCCCTAGACTGACCTGATTTGCACTTTTAGATATGGGGCATAACATGGGAGTGAGCATCTGGAAGGTGTATATGGCCTCTAGACCTTATGATTCTATGACCCTAATACTATCCAATAATATAAAGTAATGTGGGCAAATACACAAAATCTAAACTAAGGAACACTAGGGATTGAAGAATCAAGTGATCACTGCAAGCACAGCATGGAAATCTCTGGAAATGTGTTGTTCCAGAATGTTGTACAACAGGCTATGTATTAGGAATCTCATGAACTTAGAACATCATTACATGATTTATACCAATATTTTGCACAACACTGAAACAGAATTTTGAAACTAGGTAGAGGAGATGGGCAGCTTTACATAATTTAAAAATATGTGATAAGGTTAATATAATGAACTTCAGATTAAAGAAAATGTAGTGCAGTGTTAATGGCTCAACAGGTAATACTCTCTCCTTTGATGCTGGAAGATCAGAAGGCTAGAAGCTCATCTGCACATGACAAAAACATAGGTATTAAAATCCCACCCACCTGTTTTATTCCACACGTACATGTTTGTATAATGGCATAACTTACTAAGAAAAAAAGACATATACTCAATGCACACTTTCACTTAACCCTGTACTAACTTTTATTTTATTTCTCAATGACTCATTTACCATTCATAAGTTCATAGGTGTTTACTAGGCTAACTACCACAAGGGCATTTTTTAAGCTTAGCCATGGATCCAAAATCTGTGACAAGTTCTGGTACCACTGATAAGTGTAAGCAGGGGCCTGGGAGATAAAACATTCACAAAAAGAACATGAGCCATTTACAGGCTGCCTGTGCCCATTAGAGGAATAGGTGCCAAACTAGGGTGGAATGAATTTACAGTTCCCCATCCTACTGTCCAAGTTGCATTTCATTTGGGTTAGGGAAAAACTCTGTTTTACATGGATGGGGAGCAGTTCCAGAGATGGGGTAGTCTCTGGGATACATACCTGTCTCTCCAGCAGGTCCTATTTATATCACAGGCAAGGTTTATGTTTTTAGAATGGGTGATTCTGGTGCTGTTTGTTTTAGTGATATGCTGGTGGTCAATCAGAGTGGGGTCTGGCAATGCTTTGTATGCCAGGCATAGATCTCCCCTCAACAGTCTGTAGGAGACAGAATGCAGGGATAAGACCATAATTTGGTCTGCACAGGACATGTTATTTATACCTTGTATCCTTTTAGTGAGGGACCTCTATAGGCATTCCAATTGCTGGATATGCCTGGTTAGGTACATACTAAAGTGGGCATTGTACTCAATGATAGGTTGATGAATGACAAATACAGTGGAATAATGATTTCCTTGGACCTAGATGCCATACCTTTGTTTATAAGTTCAAGAAAATAGAATGATTTTGTAACTACTATAGACACATGATGGTCAAAGGCTAGATTGTTGTCTATGTGTGTCACCAGATCCCTGACTACTGGCTCGACTCTTAGGGTTGTGTTGTCAATATGACACTTACCAACATTTAGTTTTAGTCCATGTCTCTGACACCAGTTGTTTGTTTGTGTCAGCCCTTTTTGGAGAACATTTGTGTCGGTAGGAGTTTCAATGTCAGCTCCTAATTTGGAATCATCTGCAAGTTTACTCAGCTAGAGGCCACTGACAATGGCCTTGACTTCAGAGAAGTAAATGCCAAAAAGGAACAGTCCCAGGAATGATCCCTGTGGAATCATCTTGTGACTGGTTTCTTTGCAGAGGTGGACTCTCCAGTTCTAACTTTCTGGGTCCTGTCTCTGAGTCAGCTGGTTATTCACTGGTAAGATAAGAGTTTGGACCTAACCTCTTGAGTTTGTCAAAATGCCCAAGTGAGGTATTGTGTCAAATGCCTTGACCAGGTCAAAGTAGGCAGTGTGAATAATTTGGCCCTCATCCATTGCTTTGGTGACCTTCTCAAAGAAGTTCAGCAAGTTGAGTAGGCATGACCAGACCTTAACAAAACCAAATTGGGTTATGTCCAGAGTCTGATTTCTTGTGTCATTATTGATCATTTCCATGATAATTCTTTCACTGGCTTTGCATATCAGACTTGTGAGACTTATGAGTCTGTAGTTGCCAGGGTCTGTAGATGACCCACCCTTGTGCAGAGGGATGACTGTTGCTGTTCTCCATTCAACAGGAATAAAGCCTGTATGGAGACTACAGTTAAATTTCAATTCAAGAAGTCCTGATAGGTCATATTTCATACTATTTAGAAGGTATATTGGGATACTGATTGGGCCCATTCATGCAGTGTCTTGGCCTTAGGACCTTTTTCCTAGTGATAGCAGGGAGAGTTATATTTGATGGTATTTCCTAAGGGAAGGTTGAGGGGAGAGAGGGGTAAAGTTGGAGATGAATTACTCATACTCATCACTTCTTTTACCATCACTAACATTTATTTTACGTTCTTTCCATTTAAAAAAATACCCCTTCTCCTACAGCATCATCCAGTATATTTTGTATTCTTATTTTTATTATTTTCTTTAAAAAAAACTAATCTATATTTGCCAATATTATTGGTCTTCAATTTGTATATCCATCCACAACCACTTTTTCCTATTTTTGCAAATGGGTTCTGTGTATATCTTTTCATAAATGTAATCACACCACCACTTATCTCTTCATTTTAAGTTCCTTTAGCATCTTGACAAGCTTTTTTTCACCCTCGCCCATTACTTCATAATATTAGACCATCTAATCCTATTGCATATTCTCCCGTTTAAATTTTCCACATTAATTTCTTCTTCTAAATAATTTTTAAACATCCCCATTTGTTTTAATTTTCATTCTTCTCCCAAAACACTTTCTTTTTCTTACATTTTGTTACCAGAACTCTAATCTACCCCTGCTTATACTTTATAACTTCCTTTTCATCAAACATTGCATCCATCTCAACTTCTCCTGTTTAACTTCCTTCCCTAAAAATATAAAACTTCTTCTTTCTTTCCTTTTAGAAAAAATATCTCTGCCCCTCTATTTTTTCATACAACTTTCTATTTATTTTCTTTTTATGCTACTTTTTTCCTTCCTCTTTTCATATGTTTTCTTAATGTCCTCATATTCCATTTTATTTTTTATTTTTCAATCTATTCACAACTTCTAAGAAAGCTTTTTTGTACTTTTCTTTGTATACCACCCACCACAATGCCCAGCTGTTATAATCTGCTCTCATTGTCATGTGTTTTTATGTACTTCCTTCATCTCATCCTGTTTTTTACATTCTTCCTTCATCTTATCTTTTTTACTAATTTCGTCAAACCTTTACATTCCCTTTCCTTCCTTTATTAAATTCCTTTCTCCTATTCTAGCTCACAGTGCTATATGATCTGAAAATTCATTTATGTCTTCTTCCCTGATAGATTCCTCATGACTTTTGAATATACAACATAGTCAATTTCAGTTTAAAAGACCCTCTGTTATATTTCCATTCTCAGCCTTTTCCTATTTCCACTCTTCCACACATTACCAATTCCTTCAATACTTTTATATATTGGGTTACTTTCCCTTTTTGTTTCTTAAATTTCAGTTAATGTGTCCATCCATAACTAATGACATATTCACTAGCACATACTTCTTTATATTTTTGAGCACTGATTTCCATTCGGTCATAACTATATAGGCATAGAACACTTAATTATATAGTAACTCTTTTTCTTCTTCTTTTATCACATACTTCCACCATCTCGAGAGATATTATTATGCAAATAATACCTTTATTTCCTCATTCTTAAAAATTCTACTACTGAAAATGTTTTATTTCCAACTGACCATGTATTCCTTCTTCTCCATACTGCCACTATTCTATCCTTTTTTGTTTTTTTTTTTCTACACGCCTTGTATATAAAAAACATATGGCACATATACTTGAATTTCTACACCAGTCATCCTCTACTAACCATCTAATATCACTTTGTATATTTAAATTTAATGTCCCTATCCCAATATCATCCTTTTACTCTTTGTGACTTAATTTTGTTTCCAAATTTCATTTTCTTTTTTCTCCTAACTTTAATCACACTACATTTATCATCATTCCATTCTTGCTCTCCTCATTTCAAACTTCCTCTCATTACATTCATCTCTTTCTAATGTCGCATACCTGATTTTTTGTTGCACCTGAACACACCCTGTCCTTAAAGCATTGTCTTCTTCACTTCTCCCATCTTCTATCTTAAGCATGTTTTCAGCATCATTTATCACCCCTTTCCTAGTCTTTTGTTTGTTATCTCATTTGCTTGTTTCTCCCAAAACATTTTATTCCATCATATTATCAGAAATATTTTATCAAACTGCCTTTCTTCTATACAGTTTTCTCCATCATCACGCCTTTCTATTTCTACCACAGGGCAAGCAAACCAAACAAGACCAGATTTATTACATCACCAACATTTTGGTCAGCAACTTTTAGCAGTATCCCCCCCTCTCCCTGCATTCACTATCACATTTGTTACCAGTGTAAACAATATTCTACTCATGGGATATCCTTGTCTTATACCACACTTCATGGATATTTTTTTTTTACTCAGCCACCCATTCACTAACAACCTCACTCTATTATTTTGATATGCCAACATACACACTCTCCTAATTTTCTTACCTATCCTGTACTTCTCCATATCATACCACAAAGCATCATGTCCTACTGTATCAAATGCATTGATAATATCACCTAAATTAAACTTCACAACCTACCCTTTTCTTACATTATTCAAAATTTATCTCACAACCAATAACAATTCTTGACATGCCTTCCTTTTACACCATATATATACTTCCTTCCATAATATTCCTCATCCTTCTTTTTATTTTCCTCTGTATTATTCTCATAAAATATAATCTCTGTTATTTAGTGTGATGGGTCTCCAATATTTTTTTAATTTCATTCTTCTCAACTTTCTTCCATATAAATTTTAATATCCCACTACATAACTCTGCATAAACAAACCCTTCCGTCAAGCATTCATTCAGAACATTTTGAAAATATTCTCTTTGCCAATCCATTTCTTTTTTGTACATTCCATACCCTATACCATCTGTACCTGATACTGAATCAACATTTACTTTCATAAGAACTTCATTCAATTTAACCAGTAGTGATTTATTTTTCAAATTCTTCCTTAACTCGTTCTGGATTTTTTTTACTTTTCTATTCTGTCTTATTTTACTTATTTTTACTCTTATACCTATTTTGCACATGCTGTACTACATACTCATAATTTGCTCATGTGCTTTTTTTAAATCTACTTTTACATTTTTCATTTCCCTTGTTATACTAATATCATCCTTTACTATTTTACGCAATTATGTAGATACCGCCTCCCTTCTCCCTTGTAAATATCTCCATCTAAACAATAATGGCTTGATTTTTTATTGATTTCTTTTTTAGATTTCTTTTTCTTATCATAATACTGTCTTATATTATTCCCTAATACATTTTCATACGTTTTTCCATACTTTACTTTCTCTTCTTTTCTTCTATTATCCTGCCATAAAAAAAACACCTTTTATACCTCATTTTAAATCAAATCCATCATTCAGACTAGTTTTTTATAAAGGTCCTTCATGGTTATATGATCCTTCCATAACTGCAATACGTCCCACTCTGTAATTTCACTCTATAACAAAACCCACCGCTGTAAATAGCACAAGTAACAAAAAAGTGATGGTAATGCTACTCAGTGCCAGAAGTGTAAACCTCAAAATGCACGCACTCGAGGCACTCCTCAGTATGGAGAAAATCGATATATGTGCAGTAACAGAAACCTGGTTTAAGGCTCCAGAGAGCACCCCAGCACTACCAGGCTACAACTCATATCATACATTTCAGCCACAAAACCCAGACCGAAATACAAAAGGCGGAGGAGTATCCATATTCATAAAGGATAACCACACCTCCAGGTTAGTGGCACAGCACGATGCTCCAGAGATCATCCATGTTCAACTAACAATGGGCAAAACTGCTATTCAAATTACAGCTTGCTACAGATCACCCACCATGTCCCAGGACCTCCACTCCGCATTCCTGGAAACACTGGGAAACATAAAGGTCCTACCAAACACCCTGATATTGGGTGATTTCAATTACCCAAACATTAACTGAGAGAACTACTCAAGTACAAATTCCCTTGCCCAACATTTCCTAGAATTTATAAACTCAAATGCCCTGGATCAACTGGTCAACACCCCCACCAGAGGTGACAACATATTGGACCTGGTCATCACTAACATGGGTGACTGGTGTTTCACACCGAAGGTCAACCCCACACTGGTTAGATCTGACCATAAACCAATCACTCTGGATATCCACATTCCGCCACCACCCCCGGTCAAAGAAACCACTGTGTAAAACTTTTCAAAAGCAGACATCACGTTATTTAAGACTGAAGTGGGAAGTTTCAAAGCTCCCATGCTAAAGGATAACGCTGTCCAAGCTGCAAAATCCTTTACTAATGCACTCTACGGGCACCTACAATAATGCCATGGATTGTGCTATCCCAAACAAAACCAAGACTCACTCCTCCAAGAAAAGGAAAACAGTTTGGTGGACCCCTGCCATAAACAAGCTATACAATAGAAGGAAGAAACTAGTACAGAAAAGAGTAAACTCCCAAGAAGGGAAGACATCCCTAATCAGTATCAGCAAGAAACTACGTTCCATCATAAAATCATCCAAGGCTAGCTTCGAAAGAAAAATTGCCATGGACTCCAAAGATAACCACAAGGCATTCTTTAGCTATCTCAAGAATCTGAGTGGCAATTCTCAGCTCTGCTCGGAGTTAGTGCAGAATGGCACAAAATACACTGAACCGACCGATATAGCCAACATCCTGGCAGACAGATTCAGTGCAAACTTCGCCCCCCTCTCACCCCTAAAAGGGCCCATAACTAACCAGAAGAATGTAGTGCCCCTGAAATCACAGACACTCAGGTTAAAACAGCCCTCTCCAAAGCCAAAAACACAACATCAATGGGACCAGATGGTGTCCTAGGCTGCATCCTACATGAGCTCAAAGATGAACTAACCCCTCACCTAAACACACTGTTTAAACTCAGCCTCTCCACAGGTTATGTGCCACAGAGTGGCGCACAGCAATAGTTATTCCGCTCCACAAAGGTGGAGCCACAATGGACCCCAGGAACTATCGCCCTATAAGCCTGACTAGCTTGGTCTGTAAAGCTATGGAGTGCATCATCATGGATCTCATTAACAGAGACATTGGAAACCTCCAAACACTGGACCATACCCAGTTCAGCTTTAAGGGCATATCATGCCTTCTAAACCTGGTGGACTTCATTGAGATAGTTACCAAGGCTATAGATGAAAGAAAGGTGGTCCACACAGCCTACCTAGACCTTACAAAGGCCTTTGGCACAATTCCCCACTCAGGTATTATAGACAAGCTCACCAGCCTGAACATAAACTCCTATGTCATGAGATGGGTTGCCAACTGGCTCATGGACAGAACCCACATTGTTGCAGGAGCTAGGTATGACTCTAAACCAGTTAAAAGTGGCATTTCCAAGAGCTCAGTCCTAGGACCCCTCCTGTTCAGCATATACTTCTCAGAGGTACAGGAAAGCACAGGAGGACTATGGCTGAACAAGTTTGCAGATGACTGCAAACTAGGGGCTATAATTGGCTCTCTGGCTGACACAGACATCCTCCAAAAGGGTCTCACTGAGACAGATACCTGGTGTCAAAACCATGGCCTCAAGTTAAATGCCAAAAAGTGTATAGTCATCCCCTTTGGAAAAAACAAAGTACCCACAAGCTACCACATAGGTGGTAGCCATGTAAATACGGAAGACGTAATAAGGGATCTGGAGACCCAAGTAGATAGTAACCTCTCCTGTGATAATCACATTGCCAAAGTGGTTAGAAAATCCTTCTATGTGGCCCACCTAATCACAAAAGGGTTTGCATCCAGATCAAAATAGGTCATTGGACCCCTCTACGCATCACTCATCAGACCCATCATAGAGTACAATGCCCCATTTGGGATGTACCTTACAAGACACCTGCAACAACTGGAAAGACCGCAGAAGTACCTCACCAAGAGGATCACTGACCTCAAGCAGATGCTCTATGCAGCTCGATTGAAGAAACTCCAGCTGTACCTAGTTGCATACCGCTTATTCAGAGGTGATCTCTGCCTAACATACAAGGCCATGTCCAACCAAAAACTGATGGACATGCTCCACCTAAAGAAAAACATATCCCCTCGAGCCACATGCTCCAGGGATCTAAACCTCACCACAACAATAAATAGGATGTGCTGGAGGGACAGATCCCTATCCCAGAGACTTCCCATGCTCTGGAACAAGATTCCAATTTACATTAGGCAGAGCTCCTCGCTAACCCTCTTCAAGAGAAACCTTGACGAGTGGATGGGAAACAAAGTTTACCCCAGGAATCACTTCAAAAGCTCTGCTGGACAGAGGCACAGGGAACTAATCTAAGGATGTGTCAAAAGCCAACACATTCTGGCTAGGCTTATAAATGCCTACGGGCAGATAGCCTAGTGCCTACCTATGAACCTATGAACCTATGAACTTATAATTTCTCACTTATTCTTATTCCCTTTCCTATTTTAATATACTCCCTTTCTTCCATCACCCCATCTATATTGCTTAATGATCTGAAAAAACCATCACAACTGTATCATCATCTGCCACCTCCAAGTCTTCTGATAATACCAAATAATCAGTTTCAGATCCAAGTGCTTCCCTTGTATAAGTACTTTGACTTTTATTCCACATAGCTAATTTACCACATTTATCACTTTCTTTATCTTTTATATGTTTCCCTTTCTTTTTACATTTTCCTCTTAAATCACAAGTACCCTGCAATTATATTTTTATGTTAACAATGACATAGTTTAATATTTGATGACACAGACCCCAGGATTTAATAAAATATGTGTAGGCACAGTGTAGAGCCTACACAAAATGTTACCATGTCTGTGTACATGGTTCCCTCTCAGCAGTGGGCAATGCATATTAATCATGGCGTGCTGCAGAAGAAGAGCTGTGGAACATGGTTATTGAATCAGTGTAGAGAGTGTTGTGATAACTGTGTCTGCAGATGAGCAACACACTCCCTGCACTTTACAATAGTATTATATCAATGTAATTTATTTTTTTTTTAAAAACATGTTTGAGCAGTGTCACACAGAATGCAGCAATGGAAGCAGTGCTGAGACACCTAACAGACATCTAAAAATGGAAACCAGATGCATTTAATTATTTATTTAAAGGTCATGTTTAAGCATAGCTGAACAGGTTTGAGCGGCGCAGCGCAGTGCTCATCAGTGCTTATAGGTAGCTCAGAGGTATATGTAAAGGTATAGCAAAAGAGGTAAAGGCATAGCAAAAGTCCACATATCCACATAGCTAAATGGTTAGAGTTATGGCTTAATTTACAGTAGATGCAGGGTTTGAATACATGGAAGGGCAAGTAACCGTTTATTTTTTAAATACAAATTATGCAAATTATTTTGAAATTCTGGCCTGCTGCACTCAGCTAAGCTCTGCTATGACCTGCTAAGCACTGCATAAACAAAATAATGGTTGATAATGTTTATGCACTGCTTGGCATCACTTGGCTGGTTTGCGCACCATGAAGAACTGCTAAGCACTGCTAAGCACTGCTTAGCTGAGCTGAGCTGGTTTGCATGGTGCTAAGTGACACACTGCATTTTTAAATGCTGCCCAGTGGTGTTTAAGGGTAGGAAAACAGGCTATATTAAGCTCACTAGGTAGGAATACAGCTTAATCTGTTAGAGTTCTACCTGTGTAGTGACCATGGCTGCGGTTAGAGAGGATGCATGCTTCTGGGTGCAGCAGTGGGGCATTCAGGAGTCCATGGTCATGGTTGGACTCCTGGTGAAAAACCATGATGGCCAGCTGCTGCAGGGAGGGTTCCAGGGCTCAGAGTGCAAGGCAGAGGCCTGGGACTGACTGGCATGTGAACTCACCAGTGTGACAGGTATCCCACATACAGGTGACCAGGTTCATCACCACCATGATGACCTCAAGCATAGAAAGGGGGATCTCTTGGATACCTGGGTCTGAGAAGCTCAGGTAGGAATGCCCCACAAGCTTGTAAGTAATTTAACCTTTGTTTCACCAATACCTAATCTGAATGTCTGATACATTGGTATGCATAATGGTGTGCTTGTCTCCTAACAGCTGTGGAGGAGAGGGCGTGCAACATTGAGGTGCATGCCGGGCACTTGACCAAGTTGCACTGTGAGTGTGGTGAGTACAGATGTATTTTGCTATTTATACTCAAATAAGCAAGAAAGAGTAAAGTGTTAACTGTGATTCGGTATACACAGTAAAGATTGTATTAGAATGAATGTGGATTTACAGCTGTACTGCATTAAGTGCATACTGACAACTGTAGTGCAATAAGCAGGGAAGACTAAAGCATTAACCATAATAAAGTATATGCAATAAAGTTTGTAGTGCAATGACAGTGGAATTACAGCTGTATTGCAACACCTGCATAATGACAGCTGTTGTGCAATAAAAACTCGAAACTATACCAGTAACTGCATGAAGGATTCTCTAATAAAGTCTGTTGTGCAATAAGTGTGGAATTAAGGCTATTTTGCAAAAAATCAATTATTACAACTGTTCTGCAATAAAAACACAAAAAATTACCAGCACCTGCATGAAGATATATCCATTAAAGTCTGTTGTACAATAAGTGTAGGTTCAGAGCTGTTTGGTAAGAAATTAATTATGACAACCGTTCTGCATTAACACATGAACCAATGCTAATAACACCAAGGTAAATTGTGTGCATCAGGATAGTCTTGTTTTCACCATTGCATTTCAGCTTTATGCATTCAGACTGTGAGGTACGGTGCTGCAGTAAAGTATAACAGTTTAATGACTGTAGATTGCAAATAATAACCCATAATGTGATATTGTTTGTTGAATTCACAGATATCTCAGCCAACTAACAATATATTGTGTACACCTGCATTCTATATAGTAATGCATAGGTTACCTAGTATCACTGTCATGCTTGAATAGCATTGATGTGTGTTCAACTGTGACTGCAGTTTAGTATAAAAGCATACTACTATTACCAGGTCATATTTTGGTTCCAGGTGATCTACAGGCAAATATTAGTCATACAGCAATTGGCAGTGACTCAGTAGCTAAGTTTGTTAAATACTCTGCATGAAGTACATTTTGCTACACACAGACCAGGGTTCAAATCCAGTGCTACATAGCACTAAATATTACAGTATCAGTCATGTAATTATTACAGATTTTCTCTCCACAGGAACTACAGGTAAATGGGTGAGGTAGGCCATATTATGAGTAAATAATTATGTGTTTAGATGTCATAGACTGTTACAATCATTACCAGGAATGTGAAAATACAGCATTAAAAAAAGAAAATTAAGCATAAAGAAATAAAATGTGTAATCTTTGGTATGGCTGTATGCCTGGAGTATATGTTAAAGGTTACTGCAGTCAGTTAATGCATTCAGTGCAGATGTCCTCTCCAGTCAATGCTATTGGGTTCTATCCCCATGCCTGCCAAGCAAGGCATGATAGTTGCTTAGTTTCTGTACTGTACACAAACATGTCTCTCAAGTGTCATGCCATCACATAATGTAGTAGTGCATAGTCACTCTGTTACAGATTTATCATCAACATGATTATGTAAATAGTAAAGTATCACTACATCAGCCCACAGTACACCTTGGTATTTATATAGGTCCAACTGATGTGCAAGTGTTCTGTGTAGCTGTGCACCTGCAGTTGTTACTGTTTGGCCCATACTGTCCCATGAAGATAGTTTGAGAGGTATGTACTTGCTACAGCAGCTATAGGGCACTTGTACACATAAAGAAAGGACAGACCTGTAGAGTAGATAGCAGTACTGTTGTCAACTATATAGCCTATAATGGTATTAATGAACTGTAGTTCTCTCACTCCCCAAATCTTCATTATTCATTACTGTTATTCATTAGTTATTGTTTACTATTAACATATGTTGTCACATTAAACTGCATTTTGGGGCATGCGTTTTATTAGTGTTATGTATTAAAATGGTTGCATATTAACATATCTTGTTGAATTACCTATTGTGCTGGCCATATGCCATAACTGTTAATGTCATGCTGTTAATATACTGACTGTTCTGTTATTTATTGTTGTGTTTCACATAATATGCATTGAAATGTTGAAATGTAATGGGGCTCTTTCCAATGTGCTGGCATGCTGTTATTACTAGCAGTGTTTTTGCTCATAACTAACCTATACTTATTGCTATGCCTCCATCACCACAGCATCACAGGTTAGGCCGGTTTCCAGTGACCCACCTACCCTATCTCAGCTGGCTTTGGCACCAGGTCCTGGGATGTCTGGGACCCAGGCCAATGGTGCCCCCTCCACTGCCCCTGCACCACCTTTGGGTGGAATCGCTTCAGGGGGACTGGGCACAGCCTCCCCCTGGAAGTGGTGGCAGAGGGGTGGTAGTCACCCAACAGCAACTACTGCCATGGTGTGCAGGATCATTCGGAGCTATAAATGTAGCCTCTGCCAGATTGAGGGCACACTGGCCAACCTGGTGGGCAGCCTCACCCTGGCACCCAGCTTCCAACACAGCCACCTTTGGGGTAGTGAAGGAACAGCGTTGACTGCTCATGGGTGGGGATATCAGTCACACTGCAGCTGTCTGGAGGCACATGTATATCCTATTCCACAACACTCCCCCCGTCCAAGGTGTTTACCCCCACGTGTCACACACCATGCCTGTCTGCTGTATTGTCTGTCTGCAACTGAATCCTCTACTACCCAACTTACCTCCCCACACATACCTATATCCCTTCCCCAATATTCCACTATCTCCTTAAAAAAAATGGGCACCTATCCCACAAAAAAAAAATATTGCCCCATACATAGCTCTCCATTTTGCACACGTGTCCACTGGACACAACTATTTGGTCCAATTGGCTTGACAACACATTTATGTTGTCCTCAGCCCCTCTATGGGGTTTGAGAGTTCAAATTAATCCACAAAATCTGTTAAAATGCACAGCTGTTACTGTACAAGAAATGGAAAGGTATGGTTCTTTCCTACACCCTTCCTGCACATCCCTACCTGTCTTTCACTATGTTTTTTCCACTGCTTGCCCCCATTTCACCACTGTTCTATCACTCTCTTTTTCTTTTCTAAATTTTTAGCTTGGGTTTACACTGAGCAAAGTGAAGTGCAGCAATGTTCCACACTGCAGAAATCTGCTTAAATGAGATCCAAGGACCTTATGTGTTTCTCACATTGTTAGGCACATGTACAAAACAATCACCTCTGCCATGCTTCAAACCCAGATCCCTGTCAACTACAGCCTACTGTATTAACCCACTATGCCACACAGATATTAACTAAAACTGCTGTTTTCAGCAAAACATCCTAATTGCCACTGACAGACTGCAATTAAACCCAATGGGAAAAATTGGAGGGTAACTGGGACTCTGATGCAAAAGTACACCAGTAGACAGCTAAACAAATAATAATGTCAGTATGTGAGGCCTGGGATAGTAGGTTAATGTTCCCTTTTATATGCAACATCTTTAAACACACCTGCTAAGGTATCAGTGGCAAAGTATATATGTTCAACTGGCACCCTGCTGCAGAAAAACTACCTTTGAAAGCCATGCACATACTGATGGATGCAGACAATGTGTGTCACAAGCTGTACATCTCCACATATATCTTGCAAATACACCAGCTGCAGCATTGACTCAGTAGCTCATTCTATTAAATTCCTTGCATACAGTACATTTTGCCACACACAGTCCTGGGTTTGAATACAGTGTGTTGCACTTCAATTACATTGTTGGGAAGATAGCAAGTAATGACTGATTCATGCAATTTTAATCCCCATAGGTTACAGCTACTGAATTATCTGCTACCCAGTTTTTCAAGGCAAAAACCTGCAGGTAAGGATACACTGCACATATTCGTATAGCCTGACTATATGTCATGCAATTGGCACTGTTGCATGACAGATGCACCTTAAGCACATGCCTCAGTTGGACTGTAAAGGGTACCCTTACCCTGGCTCTGCTATAATGACAGGGCTGACACTGCTGCCACAGTTACACGTACAGCTTGCAGACCTCCAAAGTTTTCACACTCCCCCATATGTGTCCTAGGCTGCAGCAGCAGCTGCAGCTTGGAGCATACACAGCTGCATGTTAAGGTAGTTGCTACAGACTGACCATACCTCCCAACCTCCTATAACTAGGGATCTGAACACAATCATACATAAGGGGGGGAACAAAGGCCCAGAAATAGGGACATGTTTACTTTGCCCCTCCAAGGATAATAAGTTGTTAGAATAGCAGCTACTGCATTAGCATGCATATTCTGATGGGTATAAAGTGTGACACTCACATGTCTCTCTCCCCTTACTGACCTCAATCCACAATGTTTGCCAGTGAACTGCCAGATGACCACAATGTCATGGGAAACTGACTAAACATATGAGACAAAACTGTGAACATACTTCATATATCTCTACAGTGGACAGTATTTGTACCTACCCTCTGTGATGCTGTAGTCTCCACTCCTCAGCAATATCCATCTCAAAAACTAAGAAAGGGGCCAATGCCTACATGATGGCCTTATATGTTGCACTGTGGTGCCATGTCATTGGCTAGTGATAATGCAATTCAGCTGTTTTGGATGCAATTAGCAATTTTGAGCCACAGATTGGTGCAGAGGCAATTACCTGTTAATGAGCATTACCTACAAAAGGCAAGCAACTGTTTATGGGAAACAGGTCTGTATGTGGTTTTACTCACACAGTGTACATGAAAAGCATTTGCAGGGAAACACTTTTAAAAAAGGAATACATCACTCTACCAGGTATGTACTAGATTTCCTCATAAAACTGGATGCAGATGGGAGGATGGAGGAATGGAGAATAGGGATTACAACAATAGGTTTGTATTGGTTCTATGATATTGGCATGTCAGTGATTCTCTGCTGTCCAACACCTATAGGCATGCCTCTCAGCTGTCCCTGCTTTAATTCACATCTCTACTCTGTTCCTGTCAATCCCTCCTACAACGGTCGGCTGTGGTAGTAAAGATAGTGGATTACACGTAAGACATAGTAACACTAAGTAAGGGTGTACACTCCTGTAACATCAAATGATATTCTGTAATTCACCTCTTCTCAGTCTGTCAATGTCAAACATAAATAGTTCTAACATTGTAAAAGTGTCCCTGAATATCCCCTGGTGTACTCTAAGTCCCTGTTTGGTTGAGAGCTATGCCTAACATAAATCTCAACCTCCTACAGTAAGCAATCAGGACAAAGCCATAAGTGTGGTGGGACAAAGACTCAAACTCAATGACAGAGTATACATATTGACCTTACAAAGTAAGAATGTGAATAGACTAACATATATTACTGTAGCATAAGTGTTTTTTGAGGGGTCTGATGTGTGACAGTCAGATTCTCTTTTAATTGTCTGAACCCAACCATCAATGACTGGACAACCATTTGTCAGACATCCACAAGTTTGTGCAAAATAGACCACATCTATAAGACAAACATGTTGACATTCAGCAAACATCTGTATAGTTGAGAGGTATGATGCTGACATGGAACATATACTACAGCAGGTTTGCATTGCTTTCTGTCATTGTGGCACACTGATGTTGCTGGACTGTCCTCATATAGTTGCAATAGCACACTGGTATTTGTCCGACAGTGGCCGTATGACATATTAGTGGGGATTTGCCCTTAGGGGACACACCACAGTAGACTGCAGTGATGGCTGTAGAGACATACAGCATAACCTGTCACAGCATACCGGGACATTACCCAGTATTGCATTGCAACTATCTTGGTGATAGTACACATGTAGTGTGTTGCCAGACTGTGGGGTATGACATGTGAGGGAGCAGTGGATAGTGCAGGCCATTATGGGTATGTAGGGTCTGTACATAGTGGACATCCATGTATCTAGTCCTGTAATATGTTCTTCTCTCATTGTCTTGCAGGAATGATGTACCGACAGAGACATCCACCATTTTCATCTGTTGAGAATGATGCTATACTGGATGCCCTCAGACTCCACCATCACATCCTGCTTTCCGGGGGTCAACACAATTATGACCAGTGGGCAGCATAGTGGGGAAACCTTGCGTGGGCTGTTAATCAGAATGGCCAGCAGGACAGGACCTATGAGCAGGTTTGACAGCAGGCCATGGATATGGTCAATGCTGCACATAAAAGGGCAACTGCTGCTGCAAGGGATCATGCTGCCACTGGTGGAGGGCCTGTGACAGAACAGCCACTCTCAGCCTCAGAGGAATTCCTGGTGACCCTAGGATCAACCCACAACTCCTAGGCTTCCATCATGCCATACATTGTGGAGGTGGGTGCCAGACTGTCTACATCACAAGAGCATCCAGGTAAGCTTACTGTCTTCACCAGTATAATATTGTATCAGTCATTTTGACAGGCTCAACATACCAGTACATGGGTGTCAGGTCTATCTGCATGGGGGGGGGGGATACACAGAATGTCAGTAATATAGCCAGTATCACATTAGCTATTGTACATGTGGATATATGTACATATTACCTTGTAACACTGCAACATTTGGTGCTGCTGACAATATCTCTCCCTCATCTTTTCATAGGTCTGAAAGGTATGGCCAGAGTCTGTGGTCTGGTACCTGGTAAGTGTGATACTGTTGTTTTACAGATCATATATACCCTATGAAAGTTAAGGGCTGCTATTTTGCCTTATGCACAGCTGCTGCTATTCGCCAGAGTACAATAGTTGTATGTTCTATTTCAGAGCAGTTAACTACAGTGCATAGCCTAGGGAATGACAGGTGTGTATTTGTACAAATATTAACATGTTTGCACTTATAGTTATGAGCAACTACACAGCCTGCTGTACATGAGAAAATTACTCCAAGATGTCCATTCAAACACAATAGGGAGATGGTATATACCTGAGGCAGTGATACTACAACTGGCATATCATTCTCAGGATAGGTTTACTGGATTTTATGTGTAGTTCTATCACATACACTGTCATATCGCATACCTCACAGGTTTATTGTACTGGCAGCATTAACCGGATGTAGGTGACATGCATGTTATAAAGGGCCTGATTTGCCTGTATGTTGTGAATTTGTGTGTTGTGCATGGGATCATAGATGAGAAGATGTGGGACATGTAATGTAGTTGTAGATCCTCATCTGTATGAGTCTGTGTGGATTACCATACATAATAGTGCAGGTGGTAATGTGCTGATTTTGTCTTGCTTCTCACAGGTGAACAAGGGAGTTAGAGTCTGCCCCCTCACAACCTGATGTCAGTGTCTCTTTGGACTCTGATGATGATGGTGACCATAGTGAGGAACAGGTGGGGTTGTTGGGAGCTGAATCTGTCTCAGAGGTTGACATCCCTCTTCTGCCCCAATTGTCCCTGCCCCCAGTCAGTATACCCACACATACCCAGTCACCACAGGCCACAGATATTGGACAGTTAGATGGTGGCAACATAGTACAGTACAGTGTGTGAACTATGGTGTCAGTGAGTGTAGACACTGGCCATAGCCAGAGACCTGTCAAGGTCCCACACAGGCAGATTGACAGGGGTGCTCAAAGGAAGACTGCTGTCCATCCACCTCCTGTTGCAGGTGCCCCATCATGGGTCACTTGCCACATGTTTAGGGCTGTCATGGAGGCACAGGCATGTTCTGAATGCAACACCCGATGGATGCTTATGGTTAAGGGTGCAGCACAATCTGACATCAGTGACTGCCTCCACCACATTGGTGATGCCCTGGATCATTTCACTGATGTAGTGGACAGATGGTGGGCTGAGACACTGTATGTCTTTTACCACATGTAGTCTGTGCTGGAACATCTGATTGGAGTTGGGCATCAGACATGTGGATGTAGGCCAGAAACACCATCTGCTGAGAGTCCACTTGGCCATGCACACTCATTCTCCTGTAGTGGCAGTACCTCTAGCACTACAGAGGGAAGTGTGATGTCCACACCATGATGAGGCAGGCTATGGGCACATGGTCCTGAGTTGTCCCATGGGGGACACAGGCCCAGGAGACTGCAGTCACCATCAGGTACTAGCACAGCATCTGACCATGGGCATGGTGGTTCCCATGCTACTCCTGGTGAAGTCAGTTTCCATGCTCATGCCCAAAGACAGTGAACAGTTCACTGTACCATGTATGGTCCACTGTTGTCCACCTTACCCACATGTAGGGCTAGCACATGGCTTGACTCTGTACAGGCACACCCTCCAACACCACTGTCACATGCAGGTCTCCAACAGATACACACAGCATCTCTCCATGACCCATCTAACCAGCACCCCTTCCTGGCTCACACACATGCTGTCAGCTGTTTGGCACAGCCTAGGCCTCTGGCACCCCCACACCACACCCTGTGCATGTTAGGATACCTGTGCCACTTCCCTGC
>NC_056735.1:1551432441-1551459941 GCF_019279795.1 Protopterus annectens
CTGGGATGGGTTCCCCTCTGTTGGCTCTGCATCTGAGCTGAGGTCGGCAGAGCTTAGTGAGTTCTTGTAGTATTCCCTATCCACCCTGTAGCTCTCTACAATCTCCAGCTCATGTAGCTCCTGGTAGGTTACCCTGGGCCTAAACACTCTTCACCTTCTCAGTCTAGGCCTATGGTCAGCATCAGCAGCAGCTGCATTGATCTCAGCATCTAGCACATTCATGTATAGCAGACCTGCAGCAGGCACTAGCATTCTCTCAAATAAAATTCCCAAGTTTGTAATCCAATGGTGCAGAATATGGGAGAAATATCAGGTCGTATGCATACTTTATAGTGCTCTGCTGTAGGTGTAGCCTGTGTGATTGGCTAGCTATGATGCTTTCCACCTGCCAAGTACATCATTAAGGGGTTTTAATGGCCCTAGTTAAAAATGAAACAGGGCTCATCAGTAATTAATATATCACTGTTTTCTAAGCAATTTTTTTTTTGACAGCCTTCCTTGCTGAGCACTGCGGCATGACATGCAAACACGCGGCACAAAGATAAACAGAGGTTAGCAATCCATAGACATACCCCCATGGAAGATCATACTCAGCACGGTGGCGCACCATGCAAACATGATGAAACACACGCCTCAGATGTAAACACATCTTAGCAATCAATGTACACACATCCGTGCTCTGCTCAGTGACCCGTCATACAAACAGGTGCCACTGAGCTCCAATGAGCTTACAAGCACTCGGTAAACCCCCTTTGATGTCAGCTATCTCTTCTGTGGATACCAACATGGTTCTGTGCCTACATGGATGGGATATCAGGACACAGATATCCATTTGTGCTATTCAGTAACCCCAGCTCATTTGCATGCAGATCCATGCACAGAACCTGGAAACTACACAGTTCCAGGCGCTGTCTCAATAACTACCACAGCTGTGTTACATTGTACATACTCCACACAGGGTCCTATAATGCTTTACTGCTACAAACTCACAAATTCTGTTTTTTACACTCTTTTTATATATTTCTTTCCATATAGGCATGTTTGCGCACTGTGGCATGCTGTGTAAACATACCTAGAGTATTAAAAAAATGAAATTGTTTTACATTACTTTCCATACGGTTTTGGACACATGGTGGATAGTTTTGCACATATCTGTGTCCACTATGTTATTTCTGACACTCTAAGTACACTTTTACAGCCCCTGGTGTCATTTTAACATCCTGTATATGGAATTCTTCTGTGCACATTATGGACACCAACACAGGTTCTGCAGGACTGCCTATCTGCTTGATGGATCACTCCACCACCCTCATTTGCATGCATTTCAGCTGCTTATGAGGTGATTTGCATGCCATGGACACTTCTATGTTCACACTCTCACGCACGCTTCTCACCTCCTTTAATGGATCACATATCTGCTTAGTTTCGTGTAACTAGTGTGCCACTATGCCCACATTGAAAATAAGTCCATGTAGGATTTATTAAATTCCCCCCAGATCCCTTCTTTCCTTGCTACTTATATATGCATATAATGCTATAAATCTTTAAACATGTTCTCTCCACCTCACATCCACAACAGTTATCCTTGCTATCATGACAACCATGCCATCTTGCACTTTCACTGCTTTTTACACAACACAGCTACTGCATAAGAATGTTCACGTCCTAAGTTCCATATTATATTTTCACTCCACAAGTTTTCTGTTTGCAATCTTTTATTACTTGTCAGGAATTTTATATCCTCTGACAGAATAATATCCACATCACATTTTGCACACCATTCCATTATCTCTGCCCTTTTTAAAATGTTGATAATACCATTGATATTTACTCAAAGTACCATATCCCAAAGACATGCTGTAGGTGGATTGGATACTCTAAATTGGCCCTAAATGTGAGTGCGTGTGTGCCTTCTGTGGAAGATTGGGTGCCGGGCTGGCAACGCAACACTGTAAAACTCCACTGGCAATCATGACGGGACAAGTGATCTGCTGTGGCGATCCCTAATTTGGAAAAGCCGAAAGAAGAAGAAGACTCTAAAATTGTTAGGGGAAATATTTGTAAATTTTCATTTTCTTATTTTTACTCTTTCACTGATTTAATATCTTTTCCTGATTATGTACAAATAACCCTTGAGCCTCAGAATTAGAGTTTTCACTGGCTAGAACTTAAAAAAAATATTAGTATTAATTCCTTCTCCTAACCTGTCTTGCTGCATGCATTTTCTCTTTCTCTCTCTCTCCATATTTTCCCGATCCATAGTTTTCTTCTTCTATAGTTTCTTCTTCATCTACTTTGCTCTCTCCCCCAGCCTCCTGTTGTCCTTCCTTGTTTGTGTTCTTCCTGTTTCCTTCTTTTCATTATTTTATCTTAGCTCTAAGCATTCCATCCAAAAGTGTCTCTTTTTTTACATAACCTGCATTCAGGTACATACCTTCTTGCTTTTGTTCCTGTCTCCCACACTGGTTACACTGTACCTCTTCACAATCACTAATTAAATGAGAAAAGTCCCACAAGAGAAACATGATCTAGGATGACCAGCATATCTTAATGACCCCCATGACAAGCCACAAAAAATAAAACTCAAGTGTTTCACATTTTTTCCAATTTAAAAACAGCTTCTATTCTCCAGCCTCCATTCCGTAAGTTTCTCTACTCTCTAACATTCACAATCTTATCAATAATTTCAGAGACCCTGCATGCTTTTTTTAATATAATCTTTCAGTTCATTAGTTCTAAACTGCAAAGTAACATTTTTTAACATTTGAGTTGCTAATAGAAAATACATACTTGTTCCATGGATACATGCCATTCGTTTTGTTACACAGTTACAAAAATGCCATCATCAGTTCTTCAGTTTCAAATATTAATTACAAAAAGTCTCTGTCCCAATATGAATAAAAGACAGAATTTCTTGAGCTTTAAAACTCAGAACAGTTATCAAATTGTTACATACATACTATCTGCCTATTACACTGTCATTTTTCATTCTTATTCTCACAGTTGGTTTTCTCTTTTTAGTAACATTTTTACTTACAATTTTTGTTGCTCTTTTTTTGCGTACTGTCAATGCTGCATATCTTTTAGTTACTGCATTATCTGCTGCCACAAAACCAAACACTTTTTTGCTCTGGTACTAATATATATGTTTTAACTACTGCAGTCTCTGCTGCCACATCACCTGGTTCGTTTTCCACCTTAAAGTCTTCTGCACTTTGAAAACAGTTATCTGCCATCTCACCCCATGAAACAGCGGGACTGTCACCTGGATTATACTGCTTGATTATTTTTAACAGAACTTCATTTGTAAGCCCTCCTGATGACAATTCATCAGCACCACTTCAACAGGCTCGCACACTTCCTTCTCCATGGGGACAGCTAAACTCCAGTCATTTGTAGTACTTACCACACAGGAATCATTGTTTACATTTTGAACCTCCATACTCAACAAATTTTTCTCCAAATTCTCACTTTCTGCCTTCAAACTCCCAATAGCTTTTCTCTCCTCCTCCATGTTATTGCTTCCCTTAAGTCGTTTCATTGCTGCTGTAGGAGCCCTCTGAACCATCTAGCAGCACCAAAGTCTACAGGAAGTTCCACAGTGTCTTGGACAAATTCCCCTTCTCTGTATGAATACCACCTTCATCCCCTGTTAGGAGGGCACTGGCCTAGTGGGACTAGCCTGTTCTGCAAAGAGTAAATAAATAAATAAAATAAAATTATTAACAAATGATGGAAAAAGAGAATAAAAAAGGAAAATTCCAGTGTGTGTATCTTTGCACCTGTCTGAAAGAGCGTGTGTGTGTGTGTGTGTGTGTGTGTGTGTGTGTGTGTGTGTGTGTGTGTGTGTGTGTGTGTGCACACATGTGTGCATGTACATGCATGTGTTTGTGTGGCAAGATGCTAACTGATTAAATAAAAGTAATAAAGAAAGTATTCAATGTATAGTTAAAAGAAATGATTATTAGAGATAAGTGAATGGAATAAACAACATAAATAATATGCATGTGACAATAAAGGTACAAAGAAAGCAAATATGTAACAAAAATTTTACTAAAATGTATTTCAAAGAAGGAGATAATGCAGCATTCTAATGAAGTGACAAAAGTTATCAGCAAAAATAGGAACAAAGGTTTCTAAGATTTGTTTACTATTAAAGACAGACAAAAGCTGAACTGAGCAGAGAAGAAAAGAGCAGAAAACAGAAAATAAAGTGAAAAGACAAGAAGAAAATGATTTTCTTTTATAGTAAATAATATATCAGGAATACATCAGCCAGAAGCATTTTGTTTTAACATACATGTGATATATCCAAATCACTCATATTTATTATTTTTAAATTATTACAAAAACTATAATAAAAAAAAAAAAAAAAAAAGAAAAACATGTCTGAAAAATCCAAAAATATCTTGAGACATACTGGAAAATGTAAAACGTTGGTGACAGACACTGCTTTTACTTTTGTTTACCTCATATAGCCCGCCCACCTAACGAATATTCTTTATCAATCTGTGCATTTGTGCGCATAAATCCACTGCCAATGGAAGCTCATAAAGAAAATGAGACATTGTGATACAACCTTGAATCAGGACTAGGATATAAAGAATGAAGAAGGGTAAAGAATGAGGAAATAAAGTGACAATGAGGGCAGGCAGGGGTGGATACTGAGAAGGTGATGAAAAAAAAGGTGCTTAAAGATGGTCTTGTGCTAATGAGGAACAATGACAGATATTCAAAAGTAAAGAAAAAGATGAGATGTGATAACATTTGAATACAGGATATTATGGCCATCTTCACGAAGGATAAGATCAAGGCCTGTTGTCTTGGACACAGATAGAGAAGTTTTTGAAAAGTAGGAGAGACTGAGTATTATGGTGTAAATTTTCAGGGAAATAAAGTAAAAAAAAATAAATGTCTGAAATAAAGAAGGTTGGACAGGTGTAATCAGGTAACTATTAAAGGTAGAGTGAATATGAATAGCCTCTTAAATAAAAGTGGATTTAAAGTTTTATTATGCTAACTTTCTATGATAATATTAGATGGCATTCTACTACATGAAGCATAGAAAAGAAATAATATGGAATTAACACAGGGAATGAAGCACTAGTCATATGGATCAGGCTTTTGGAAACTAATCATTAAGGAAGTTAAGGTAGCTGTGGGGGGGGTTAAGTGGTTAAGCAAGTAGAGCATGAAATTAGAAAAGTTGTATAAGATACTCAAGGGAAAAGTGCAGGTACTGGATAAAACATGTGAAAATGGGCATATCAATATAATTTCCACTTGTGTGCCATGAAATCTAGGGAAGTAGAGCAAATTCTTTAGCCATATAAACCCATTTGAATACTATGCTTACTATACGAACATGAGTATCGTTCAGAAGTAGAAAAAATGAATACAACTGAAATCTGCAACAGAATGCCAACTTAGGTATACTAATATAGGGTGCTAGTGAAAGATTTACAGTTATATGGCCTGGAAATCCCATTGCATGGAGTTTACCTATTAGTACACTGTCTGAAAAATAAGTCTGATTACAGCTGCTATTCAGCAGACATGCTGGGATTTTTTGATTTGTCACACTAATGCAGTCGAGACTGTTTCAGATTAAACAAGATGGATCTGTTACTTCAAAAGGTTTCACACATTTGTATGAATATTGAGAAAGAATAGGTGTCTCATACTTGTGTGAAAATCAAGAAAAAGCTGAAAGGGCAGCTTTAGGCAAAGCTATGTGCTATAAATCTATGGCAATTTTATTTCTTTGAGTGGTGGTTGTGTGTTAAATAAACTATATTAGCAATGTCTAAGATGGATGTCCTAGTTATACAGTGCTTAACATTGCTATCTCATAACACTTGGTTCTCTAGCCTTAGTGCATTCTATGCACATCCTTCCTGGGTCTGCTAGGGCTTTTTCTGGGGACCACAGTTTCTTCTTACATTCCAAAAGGTGTCATAGAAATTGTCCAAGTTGTTCAAGGGTGTGTGGGTCTGAATTCTGCCTGTTTATGTCTGCATGTGTGGTCATGCATGCATCATGCAGTAAGCTGGTAGCACATTCTTGATAAATTCCTATGCCCTGCATGAAATGAGTACTGGGATAAGGATGTGGTTCCCCAGTAACCCAAAAACTGAATGAAGTGGGCAACTGTTGAAGGAAAAAATAAATAAATGAAGATGTTTTAGGAAAGTGCTATACATAAGGTATTTTTAGTATACTAATGATAAGAATTTTATAAACATTTTTATGAATTTCAGTCCCTCATTCTTCACTAGTCTTATTGCTCCTCCCACTTCCAATCATCAGAGACCATTATCATGGACTCTCATCTTGTGGACATTCAATTGTTGTCTAGCAGGCATAGACATCACCATGAACTAGTTTCTGTTTCTGAGTGGGCACCTAGTTTCACACATCTGCTACACCAAGCTAAAAATAATGTTTGCCTTGGTAGACTTGCATCTTATCCACTTATTTTTTTCACAAAGCATTCACCTGCCATCTATCCCACAGACATGAATCTTGCAGTGAAATGTATACTAATCTTTGCTCTGCAAGTTGGGTAAGCTGGTATACGCCATTTCACTACTGAGCCTTCCAGGATATTGTCTTCAGGAGTCCAGGCCCCTAAACAAACCTAGGTCATCTGAGCCTTCAGGGTGTCACAGTCATGGGTTTATCTCTATATGCCATGCAGATGGTCATGAGTTTATCTCTGTAGGCAATGGATCTGGTCATGGATTTATATCTGTTTTCTATAGAAGTGGCCATGGGATTATTACTGTATGCCCTGGAACTGATCATGTTTTATCATTGTATGTCAAGGAGTTCGTCATGGGTTTATCTCTATATACCTTGGACCCAGCCATGGGTTTATAAATGTATACCATGAGGCTGACCATGGGTTGATCTCTGTATGCCTTGAAACTAGCCATGGGTTTATCACTACATTCTGTGAAGCTGGCCATAGTTTTATGACTGTATGCCACGGAGTTGACCATGGGTTTATCGCTGCATGCCATTGGTCATGGGATTATCACTGTATTCTATGGAGATAGCCACAGATTTGTCACTGTGCCATGGAGCTGAGCATAAGTTTATCTCGATGTATCATCATGCCATAGAGCTAGCCATGTATTTATCTCTGTATATAATGGAGCTGATCATTAGTTTATGTATGTATATAATAGAGCTGATCATGGGTTTATGTCTATATAATGGAGCTGGCCGTGTATTTATTTCTCTATGTCATGGAGCTGGCCACAGCTTTAACTCTGTATATAACGGAGGTGGCCATGTGTTTATGTTTGTATACAATGGAGCTGACCATGTGTTTATGTCTACATATAATGGAGATGACCATGTGTTTATCTCAATATATAATGGAGCTGGCCATGGATTTAGATTTGCATGTCATGGAGCTGACCATGGATTTATCACTATGTGCAATAAAGCTAGCCATGAGTTTATCACTGTATTCTATGAAGGTGATCATGTATTTATCTCTGTATGCTATGGATCTGGCCATGAGTTTATTATTGTTTGCCATGAAGCTGGTCATGGGGTTATCTCTCTGTGTTACGGAGCAACCATGGCTTTATTTCCAATACCATGGAGCTGGTGACAGGTTTATCGGTTTACTTCATGGGGCTGGTTATGGGTTTATTACTCTATATCATGAATCTGGGCAGCTCCATATATTTATTTCTGTACACCATGCAGCTGGTTATGGGTTTGTCACTGTATAGCTCTGTAGTTAGTCATAGTGTTATCTCTATATATGAAGGAGCTTGCCATGGAATTATTTCTGCATGCCATGGAGCTTTATATATCATGGAGCTAGCTATGCAGTATTCTGCATGTAGGAAGTTCACAAAAGTATTACTTAATCATTTGTTAGCAGTAGAAAATCAGAATACAGAAAGAATATTCTGGAATTAATGATACATTCCACTGGAATTGCTCTAAACAGTAAAAAAAAAAAAAAAAAAAAAATCTTCAATGAAAATAATTACCTAAACATGAAGCGGTTTCATCCATTAAGAATTGCAGCAGTGCTGAAAAGACAATATCAGATGAAAAGATTAGTGCACGATGATAAATTACCAAGTGAACCCGAGGAAGTGTTAATGGGTCAATGTCTCATATGCTGAGATTAGATTTTAAATACATTCTGCATCTGACTGTGAATTGATGTTCACAGAGGAATTCAAAACCTCATTTTTTTAGAAGCATGGTCACACACACACACACACAAATACACACACACACACACACACACACACACACACACACACACACACACACACACACACACACACACACTCCATGCAGTGGGCTTCAGCCTTGAACCCGCTTGCTTAATATAAGCAACTCCCTGGTCAGTACATCTTTAGGAAAAAAAACCTTAATACAAAGCAACCTTTTTAAAAGTAATGAATTTTGACAATCAGTGATGCTTTGTCATATTTACTGGGTGCTACCAATGTTTTCAGTAGGAAAAGAGTATACAGAGAAATGTTTTGCTTCTGTGTGAGTAGTGGCTATGGTTAGAATGGTCATCTAGAAAAATAGCTTTGGTTTAGGTAAATAAAAGAGGGCCAGTCATGGAAACACAGAAGTCAGTAGAATCGAAAGGGAAAACAGCAAGCAATTACTCTTGGAGGCAAGAGATGGGCATTGGATTCCATGTAAATTTTTCTAATCATTTATAAAGTTAAGTGTGTCCAGTACAGCTGTAGGTGTTTAATAATATTAAGCTATACACCTCAACATCTTAATGGGTGAGTAAAGGAAAAGTCAGAAACTTGGAAACAAGTTTATTACAATTGACTATCCTTCTGGTAGCATACTTCTCAGCAAAATAAATAATCATTCGGGTGGGGGGATGTTCATCTGTTTTGAGCAAGTTGCGGCATGATGTATAAACATATAAGGGAACCAATAACTATATTATGTGTGGTATTTATTAATGGGATAACAGGGTACATGGTTGGAGACTTGCTAATGCCTGTTTCTAAAAATTACATTGGACTGAGTAATTACAGAAGACATATTTCAAATATTAAATGCTTTGGAAGTCCATGAAGCATCTATGAAGTCCGTTACAAAAGTGGAGAAAAATAATGACATGATGGTAAAATAGTTGTTTTTAAAGATACCCTTTTCTGTTTCCCATGATAATAAATCTTATATTATTACATTACCGCAGGTACATGATATGCAGCCAATGATGCGCACTTCTTTATATTGATGACTTATGATACATAGTAAATTACTAACTGCAGGGCAGGAGGCATAAGATTCTCATGAAATAGTGATGTACTTTAGGCTTACAACTAAATTTAGAGTTCTGCAAAATTATAGGATTGGGTAAATTATAAGACAAGACACAGAAAAAGGCATAAGCATATACAAAAATTATTGAACAGTATGCAAAGTATTATGTCTTTCAAAATGTGGAATTATGAGTTAAGAATTTTGACTGGTTTGCTATCAAAATGTGGAAGGCACTTACATGATGGAATGGTTGAATGCATGTTTTCCAGTTTCCATAATGCAGTTCTGAAAATGTTTGAACTCACATTAATGAATGGTAGTGTACATTCACTAATGAGAGACTGACATTCTGATTGGAGATCACACTATAATGGGGATTGGGAAATTTACCTTTCTCACTCTAGTGCAATCTCGGAGTTGGAATATATAATTTGCAGGGAGTGTGGGGGGCACAGCCCCCCACATGGAGGGTACAATTCCTACTGCAGCTTCAGAAGAATTGCCCGATGGTCTGACATCGCCTCCTGACATTTTGAATACGTTCAAATGTGGATGTCGAGGTGATGTTTTTCGACATTCTGTAAAAGTGACACTGCCAAATTTGAAATGTCGGTTTGAGCAATTGAACAGATTTTGTTTTGCAATTCAACATTGTGATACTAAACCATTTTGACCATACCTCTCAACCTCTTACCATAAGAAATCTGGACAAAGCCTAAAATAATAGGGAGTCAAAGGCCCAAAAAATAGGAACAAATTTTAAATATTACTGTTATAAACTTGGAAAATTGCTAGAATAACAGAATTTTTGTTAGCAAGTCAGAAACTCAAATGTATGTCATTATTTAGTGACTTCAATCCTTTGCAAGAAAACCCCACATTTTATGAGGAGCAGACCAAAAATATGAGGCAACAATCTGGACATTCTGCAAAATCTGCACAGTTGAGAGTTATGATTTTGAGTGGGTGCAGCAGCAGGCAAGTGTTACAAAATATGACAAAAGGATGATATGAACAAGGATGTTGATAAACAGGAAAGAATGACTATCACTGACTAAACATTACATGTTTGAGTTTCACTACCTAACTGCAGTGTACATGATTCCAAGTGGTATAATGCATTCTTTAGGATTTTGTGGGAGAATAGACCAAACCCTATCAAAATACTGAAATATAAGTAGTGTTTTTAACAGATAAAGAGACTAGGAAATGAAAACAGTACAGCTGAAAGATAATGTTATTCAACACATTTAATAATTTAAAACAAGTTGCTTTGTATGGAGGAAATAATCATCATCACTATCACTGCCAAGAAGCATCAATCTCATTGCCAAATGTATTAAGTAAAAAGCTGAAAACGGACACACCCCTGACACGGGGGATGTGTCAGCCACAGAAAACATAACTCTAAAAAGTTATTTGTAAATGTAATCTCTGACAATTTTTTTTCCCACAGAAGAAATGGCATTCATGTTTGTATCATTCACACTGACACCATGGTGCCTGGGATATCAGAAGTGCAATAGAATTTATCATCTATACAGCTGAAATTTTGTGTCATTTATACTGACACACTCTTGAGATACCATACACCCAGTGCAACATTAATATATAGCTGAAATTTAATTCACATCCTGTTTTTAATATCCACTTTTGATAGCATCAGCATGGCTGTGTGAATGACTATGACAGATGAATAAATGAAGGTATTATACACTCCTTTGGCATGCTTATAAAGAGTTTTCAAATCAATAATGCTCTACTATCTCCAGATCATGTAGCCCCTGTTAGGATACCCTGGGTCTGAACACTCTTCTCCTCCTCTGGTGCCTGAGGTGGTTGTCAGCATCATCCTCCACAGCACCTTTAGTCTCCAACACATGCTGGTGGATCAATGCTATGGCAGCCCCTAACATGTACATATTAAAAGTTCCCCGTATGTATACACCAATGGTGCAGAGTGTATGGGAATACACAAGTGTGTGTGAGGTGAGTTCACACTTTATACTATTGTGCTATGGATGCTGCTGATGTCATTCGCTGTGTATGAGCAATTACAGCTGCAGGGTATCTTAATTATGGGTTTTACAGTGAGTGCTGCAAGTGTGGGGCCTGTAGTATGGAGTTATGCTTGCTTGCCTTGATTAATCTGTTGCCCTTTAATTCACTTTTAAACCTGGATCCCCTCCCATTGTCAGGCATGCATCCACCTGCCAACTTTCTTGTTTTGTACTTTCCCTACCCAGTCATGTGTTGCAAAATGTGTTTTGTAGCTGATATAATGCAATTCTGCTTTGTTCTGCTGTAACACTTTACTGTTTTCTTTGCAGTACAGCCCCTCCTCATTCTTGTTCTGCAGGTAGCTGCTTGCAGCCTTGTTGCTGTTGTCAATGGCCCACTGTAGGTTCCTAGGTGTTAATTAGTCATTTGTACTCCAATTTCCCAATTTCCCTGCTGCAGCATTTCCTTATTTTTTTCCTATATCCTTCCTCTTTCAGCTCCGGTGCGCCCATTTACTGAGTTTAAGCGCATTTTAATCTCCATTCACATGCATACTCAGTTATCTTGTGTGCTTTTCAGCTAAGCAAAGCTATAGTCAGTTCAACACACCCCTTTCCTGCAGCTTTGCTTAGCTACGGGAAAAGCGGATTAACAATGCTCCAATGTGCTTACAGCAAAGGTGACACACCCTTCTCTTGATGTCATTTTTATCTCAGGGGTACACCTCAGTGTTATAATGCTACGCTGTGAGGTGCATCCTTAAACCAGCGGGGAATCTGTGATTCATTATTACTCCTCTCATTTGCATGGCATTGCCTACTAATTCCTAGCTACCGCGCATACCAGTGTCACAGTCCCTTAGCAACCCTTGCACCATGGTGTAGTGTAACATGCCTGCCATTGACTATTATGGGGAAATCATGATATGTGTTACATTGCAGTTTTATTCTATATTTTTCTATTTTCCTTGCGATCCGGTTTGCGCGCCATTGCCCTGCGCTTACACTTCGAGATAGTGTGAAAAATAAAATTAAATGTTCTTTTTATATTTTGTACATTTTTTTTATGCCAATGGCTATATATTTAGCCATTGGCATATATTAACAATATAATAGATGTGTTTGGTTGGCTGTCATGGCTCCAATTTTATGTTTGCAAAAATGTAAACCGTTTTTACGGTTTACATTTCTGCATGCTTACACTATGCCTGCACCACTTCCTGGATCGCTAAATACCTTCATTTGCATGCTACACTGCTGCAAATGGGGTAATTAGCATACAGGGGCTGGGAGCTGTGCAGGCATAGCGTACGCAGGTAGTAGCGTACGCAGGTAGTGCATGTGGAAACAGCTCATATCTGGATTGCTCACCAACAATATTTGGTGTTGGAACGCCAACGCTGTGCCTGCACCTGGCGCAAGCTTCATGAATCCCGGGGTTAATCTCAGTATAAATTACTTACTTTGGTGTAAGGCCTATATAAAAACAGGCCTACTATGGGGACCAGATTTCAAAACACCTGCTCTCAGTGTAAGTGGTCACTTACATGACAGCACTTCTTTTGGAATAAGGGCCTAATAGATGCCACATTAGTTTGTACCATTTTTATTTAAGTAATAAATCTTTCTCAGACAAATATAAAAGAGAGGCTTGAGTAATTTATAATTGGTTGAGAAGGAATACCTAAAAGTCCATTAAGTCTTGAAAATTAAATGATTGGTTTTATTTAGATGACCATTACTTTCACTTAGTTTTTATCAGTGGATATATTAGTACTTGATCCAGAATTGGTAAGTTTATAAATTAACAAGTTGTACAAACAAGTTATCTTTACACCAAGTTTACATGTGCCATGAGATCTATAACTGCCACCTGCACTACCACAAGAAGAGTTACATGGGTCCTCATTTGTACATCTCATCAGCAGGTCAGCATCATGCGAATGCTTCCCTGCAATATTTTAACGGAATACAAATGTAAGTGTACCCCATCCTTAAGGTCTTGCCTATATTAAAGTCAAGCATGTAACCTGCTGACTCACTGTCTCCCTGATTATGAATATTCTACAAACAATACTTTATTTTTTCAGTGCAGCTTTTCTTACAGGTACTCTGTCAACTCAGGCTGCAGATAAGGGAAGGTACTGTTTGAGACCTCAGACACTCATAGCCCTAGTCTTCAGTTTAGTTGCAAATTGTCTACAGAGCTAATTTCTAAAGGAAAAGTACACTTTATTTTGAGGTGAATGACTCAATAAACCTGAATTGCAGAGCTTCAAAGTATTAGAAAGATGGCTAGCTTTGTGAAAATTATAAAACGTTTCCATATGAGAAAGACAACATTTAAAATGTATTCCAGAATCTCACACAGATGGCAAGCATACCTTATTCTTAGGATACTAACACATTTACTAATAAGATATTATAAGATTCATAACTAACTCTGTTTTAAATTAATTGTATTGATTTTTATTTAAGGTGTATTTAAATAATTGTGCTTCACATATGAGCCAATCCTAGTTTCTTTCCTTGATCTTTTGAAGAAATTTGTTATTAAGGTTTATAAAAATTACTTGCTTTGTCACTACCGAAATAGTTAAAGCATGTTTAGTGAAGACCTAGAGAGCAAGAGAGCATCCAAATGATAGTAATATAACTTCCCCCCCCATTTACAGAGATTTTGTTGTTAAGGGGTCACCAATGCACAATCCTTTCCACAGATTGGAAAGCTCTAAAATCCCACATTTAAAAATGTACAGCAGTCAGTGTGTTGCCTATTTGTGGGTTGTACCTAACAGGCCTCAGTTAATTCAGCAGTGGCTAATGAAACCATATCCAGACTTCAGAATAATCATTAGCATAACATAGAGAAAAGAATAACATTTTCATCTGGTATATAAAACATTTTTATTACATATTATATATTCCCTTTACCTGAGAGCTTCAAAAGTCCATACGTGTTTACTTGGCTAATGACCAAAAGGGCCTTTTTAAGTCTAGCCATGCATCTCAAATCTCTGACAATTTCTGATACCCTTGATAAGTGTAAACATGGGCCTGGGAGATGAACTACTTACAGGTTACTTGTGTCCATTAGAGACATAGGTGCTAAACCAGGGATGAATTTCATGTTTCCCATCCAATTGTCATATACATATATATATATATATATATATATATATATATATATATATATATATATATATATATTATCCATATACATTGATGTGTGACAAAAAGTCAAATGTTTTCCCAAGGAAAGAATATGTTTTTTTCTTGTTAGGTACAACACTGAAAATAAAACATTTTTTTTTACAATTTAGGAATGATGATATTGAAAACGATAGTGTAAAATGTGTTTGCAAAAGCTTTGTGATAAAGAAGGTGAGATTAATAAGATTATAGTTGATGATAGAGGTATGTGGGATGGTGGATGGTGAAGAGGCTGTTATCTTGAAAATGGGTAATGGGGTAGTACAACATTTATGAATTGTAATTTTTCATGAAGGGTCCAAGGGAGCATTAAAAAAGACAGAATAATCTGTTTCTATGCTAGAAAATAACATATTATTAATGAATATGAAAATGTGATATGTAGTCAATGTAGCCCAAAAGGCCATAACACATATGGAAGAATGTGAAGTAGGTGGAATGTCAGGGCATCTTTAGTTTGAGTGTAAAGAAAAGGAGAAAACTGAAAGAGATACGCAAATAGAGGATAGAAAAGAAAATGAAAAATAACACAGAATTAATGACGAAAATGACATCAAGACAGATATGGTGGATGAAAAGAAGGATGCCAATGAGTTGATGATGACCAAAAGGGAGAAGTTTTAAAAGATTTGCTAGAGTATGATAAATTATCTAAAACTGTTAAATCAGATGTTGTAGAAGAAAAAAAAGAACATTGTGAGAAAAGAAAGAAGTATTCTGTTAATGAGAGACTAAGAGTTAGAAAAAGAAAATTAAAATATTTGCAGAAGTTAAAAAGGAAAGGAATAATGTAAGGTTAATCTCAATTACTTTAAATACCTTAATTGATAGAACCAGAATAATTGCAGTTACTGAGTGGTGAAAAAAGATTAAAGTATTTTTTTTTATTTACAAGATGATAGATTTATACTTGAAATAGAAACTAGAAAAGTTAGTGGGTCATCAGGTAGTTTGGAATTTAGGTGATGAAAAATGTTTGCAGCTATTTTAGTCAAAGGCTACATTAATGTTTTGAATAGTTGTGTTGTAAGACCAGGTAGGTTATTTGTTATTGATGTTAGAGGAAAACACATTGTATTTAGACTTATAAGCCACTATGTCTATAAAACTATTAAATTAGTGAGGAGCTATTTCAGGATATTGTGCCTTATGTTTCGGTTAACATTACCATCATTATAATGGGAGATTTTAATTGCAATATAAGAGGAAGAGAAAAAAGGAAATGGTATTAAGAAAATTAAAGATATCATGAAATGGTGGCATTTAAGACCTTGAAATTTGATCAGTATACATATAAAAGAGGAGACTTTATAACAGAAATTTACTATTTTATCTTATCTTGTGAAAGAAGTATGTAGAGAGTGTGTGGTTACTGTTTTTTCATATCACAGAAGTACTTGGGTGGAGATTGAAGTGGATGATAAAGGCATTAAAGAAGGGAAAAGAATAAAAATATGTTTAGAAATTGGGTTATTGAACAAGTTTTGAATGAAGAAATGAAACAATTGTGGGTAGATCATAAATCAATAAGGCCTTTTTATATCTTGGACTGATCGATGGCTGACTTCTAAAAAAAGTATAACAGAAATATTATGCTAAAGGATAAAGAGAAGAGACATTACCTTTCTTAACAAAGTCAGTAAAAAGAGAATTCTATAATGACAGAAATAAAAGATAAAGAACAGAATGTACAGTTTAAACAGGTTATTATACAGAATATTAATGAAAGGTTGAGTTGTTGTTGTTTGTCTTTCAGCTTTTTCCCAGTAAGGGGTCGCCACAGTGGAACTCCGGTCCGCTAATGATTGGCAGTAGATTTTTATGAAACGATGAGGTGCCAGCTCGACGCCAAACCTTCAACAAAGGCATGTCCATTTACGCACACATGTCTTTCGAACACTACCCAACCGCAGGGAGGACATGCAGACTCCACACAGAAGGCACTCCCAAGCCAAGCTGAGAATTGAATGGGAGAACCTCTTGCTGTGAGATAACAATGCTACCACTGTACCACCTATGAATCTAATTTAATGAAGATAGTTTGGGATAATAAAAAAATCAAATCAAGTAAGGGAGTTGCTTTACAAAGAAATAATACTGGATGAAGTGGAACAAGTATAAGATTTTTTATGGAAGATTCTCCCAACGGATGTATGAAGCCTTTTATAGCATGCAGGATTAGTCTAAGAGCTATTTTAGGCAATATGGCCGATGTGCGATCCAAGAGCGAGCTCCTGGGACGTACACGTGAGCTCTTAGGTTAATCCTGCATGGACCGAGCTCCTGTATGCAAATGACCATGCAAATGAGGGTAATTTGTGATCCGGGAAGCTGGCAGCTGTCAGTGCAGGACGAGTGCAGTCTGCAGAAATGTACTCGGTTAGTAACCGAGTACATTTCTGCAAACCACAAAACGGACCTATGACAGCTCCAAATAAAAGCTGCATATCATTGAGGAAGCATGCCAATGGTCAAGTATAAGGCCATTGGAATTGCAAACTGTTTCAAAAATAAAAAAAAAAATCAACTTGCAATTTTTTTTCTCAGATCTCGGCTGTTTAAGCATAGGGCAGTGGCGCGCAAATGGGATCGGGGGAAAAATAAAAAAATAAACTTAAAATGAGCATTTTAACTAAAAGTAGTATTCTGCCATGCAAGTCAATGGCAGGCATAAGACAAACTGGCCAGTGAGTAATGGTTGCTAATGGGAGAGGCTCAGTGTGGGACATGTAACTATGCATTAGCAGGCAATCCTATGCAAATGAGGGGTAGGATAGTGAATCCCAGATTTCCCCAGGGTGTGAGGCAGGTCCCAAGAGTTTAAGAGTATAAATAGCTGGGTGCAAGACTAGGATATAGGTGACATCATGGGGGGGGGTGTCAGGCATACTGTAAGTGGATTGGAGCCCTGTGGCTTGAGATTGCTCTTAGCTTAGCACAGCTAAGATAGAGGTGTGTCCAAACTGCCTAGCACTCTTTACAAAGTGTAAGCGGGTGTGCACACCACACACCAGGTTTTACAGGAAGAAAAAGGAAGTTAAACCAGGAAATAGCAGCTCTGTGCACATTTGAGCACTCCATTTGCACGGCGAGCACACAGGCTTAAACAGCGAGGCAATGGGAAGGGAAAACAGCAGTAGGAAGGTAATCAAGGAGAACTAGCTTAGCTGACAGGTGAAATGTATCAGAAACAGCCAATTACACAGACAGCAGCCCAGCCCAGCACACCACTATAAACTATGCAAACACCTTTCCCCCTTGTTTTTCCCAAAACCTCTGCACCACCGGTGTATACAGATGGAGAAATTTTACAAAAGGAAAGCCAGAGAAAAAATGTTATGGGCTGCTTTTACTATCATAAACCAGCATGTGCGAGAGGCTGAGGGTGGTGAGGATGTGAATGCTGCTGAGAAACCCACAGTGAGGAGACGGAGATGAGTGTACAGACCCAGGGTAACCTACCAAGGGCTACATGAGCTGGAGATAGTGGAGCGCTATAGGGTGAACAGGGACCTCCTACAGCAAATTGTTGAGCTGTACCGGCCACACCTCATACACAGAATTAACAGAAGGGAACACATCCCAGTGGATAACAAGGTATGTGTAGGCCTAAGAATACTAGCTACAGGTACCTTCCAAAGGCCAACTGGGGATATGATGGGGATTTCACAGGCATCAGCATCCAGGGTACTCCACCAGTTCCTGGATGCCATGTCAGCACATGTCGGTGAGCACGTATATTTCCCCATCACCCGTGAGGCGTTGGCCAGCAATATGCATCTCTTCCACCAAATAGCAGATTACCCTGAGTGGGTGCAATAAACTGCACACACATATGCATTAAAGCACCACCAGGTGAGCGGGGTAGGGTCTACATCAAATGCAAGGGCTTCCTCTCCATCAACTGCCAGGTCGTGTGCGATGCCCAGGGCATAATAATGAATGTGTGTGCTGGCTGCCCTGGAAGCTACCACGGTTCCCACATCTGGCATCTGACACAGCTGTACCAGACATTTGCCAATGGGAACATCCCACACGGTCTCCTAGTGGGGAATGCTGGATACACACTGGAGCCATGGCTGATGACACCCATCAGAAATGCACACACACCCGAACAAGAACTCCATAATGAGGCACACGCACAAACACGAATCATAATAGAGCATTTGTTTGGGATGCTCAAGTCACGTTCCAGTGCCTGGACACATCTGGTGGAGCCTAGCAGTACTCACCAACTACATGTACCCAAATTGTCCTTGTATGTGCCATGCTACACAATATGATCCTGCAGAAAAAGCTGCAGCAGGAACAGCATGGGGCAGGGCCATACAGCCCCCCCACCATTGCCAAGACCTGCACAAGCACAGTGTGACTTGGAGGAGGAACAACCTGATCCAGCCCCAGTATGCAGAAAGAGGCATTCCCAGTATGCCCTGGCCTTGGCAAAAAGGCAACGCATAGCACATGCACTGACACAGTAGGGACCCAGGGAATGACACCTCTCTCCAACTCACACATACAGTAAAAGGGATGCCAACACAACACTACCTGTGCTCAGCCATGTATAGGTAGTTTACTATGTGCATCTGACATAAGCAGCCCTGCAGCACCACCCTCAATACTGGGACACCCACAAGGTAAGTGACTCACACATGCCAGTTGGGGGGTCACATACCCAACAACAGTCATAGCCAGCAGGATAGATGTAGACAAACACAAACAAATGCTGTACTATGGCCTCTGAATGAGCCCTATGGTAACCCCTCCCCCAGGCCTACACAAACAGACTACAGCAGGCCAGACAGTTGTTTATAAGTTGTGAAGGTTATGAAGTCAGAAACTAATATGTAGGTAGTTAAAGCTAAGATCTGTAGTACACTGGTATGCCTCTAGCCAGCATGATAGGTAAGACTACAGACTGAAATGGTGTACCTGACATACCAGTTCAGTCCTAGCAAATGTGTAAAAGTGTCAGGTGTGCTCCACCATCCTACGTACACTTATAGTAACAGTCAGGTGTGCCCCCCCCACTCCTGTGTAGAAACGTTGAAGCAGTCAGGTGCCCCCCCCCCGCTATGCAGAAATGTAGCAACAGTCAATGCCAAATGACCAATGTATACCCTGCAGACACAGCATGCTACCTGTCAGTATACAACACAAAGGTCAGCACCGCAGTACAAACTACCTGGACTTGATCCACACATGCAATATAGATGGCCATACTGGGCATGCTCACTCACTTAGAGGAATGAAGGCAATGTCAGTCAACAACATACTGAAAGGTCATACTGGGCATGCTCACACACAAACACATGAAGGCCATGTCTGCAAACACCAGTGGACCAGAGATATCTGGCAGTTGCAGTTCTCAGTGCAGACACCTTTCAGTATGCACCACTCCTGCCTTGCATACACAGTGGATTGGAATACAGACATATATGTAAGGACAACACACTATAGTAAGCCAAAGGTAGACAGACATAGATGTGTGGAAGAGGGTGACTGTGACAAGGAGCCATCTGGGCCTTTCCCACCCAGCACACAGCCAAAGGGCCCCAAATACATGAGGTGCAGGTGTCACTCACTGCATATACTAGCCACCAGTATCTGTCAGCATGACAGACTATGTGGTACACATGCCAGCTCTGCAACATGACTGTACAAGGAAGGAGTCACCTAGTAACTGTATACACATACCCATGGCATATGACCCTGTGTGTGCCCGCATGTGGCATGTCAACCCCTACATGAATGGGTTACGACCCATGCACACACCGCCCTCCCCATAGCAGTATCATGACAAGCCTGCTGAGGTCATCCAATGTGAAATACACCTTTGGGATAGCTGTAACTCAGTAATCCCTATGGTGCATCCCATAAATGCATACTGCTGTAGTGATAAACTAGTTAGGTAGTAGTTCTAACCCCAGATTTTGCAACTGTATGTGTTTGTGTCCATGTCTCTCTGACTGTGTAGAGAGAAATGCCTTTTTAAGCTACTCACACTCCATACAATTCATATACTCAGCTTTGGCAAGGCTGCTGATGTCACTCACCTAGAAATACACCTCTGGGAACATCATAGCCCAGTAATCTCTGTAGTGTGTCCTGTGACTATGTACTGTAGTAGTGTGATAAAGTAGTTAGGTAGGTGTTCTAATCTAAGACTTGGCAACTGTGTTTGTGTGTGAATCTGTGTTTGTGTCTGACTGAGTAGAAGCTAATGCTTTTTAGGCTACTCACACTCTGTACAATTAATATACTCAACTTTGGCAAGGCTGCTGATGTCACTCACCTAGCAATACACCTCATGGAAATTCATAGCCCAGTAAACTCGATAGCATGTCTTGTAACTGCGTACTGCTGTAGTGTGATAAAGTAGTTAGGTAGGTGTTCTAACCTCAGATCTGGCATCTGTGCGTGTGGCTGACTGAGTAGAGAACAATGCTTTTTAGGCTACTCACACTCCTTGAAATTCATATACTCAACTTTGGCAAGGCTGCTGATGTCACTCACCTAGCAAAACACTTCTGGGAAAGTCATAATCCAATAATCTACATTGCGCGTCCTGTAAATGCATACTGTTGTACAGTGATAAAGTAGTAAAGTAGGTGTTCTAATCCTAGATGTGGCAACTGTGTGTGTCTGAGTAGAGAGCATTTCTTTATAGGCTACTCACACTCTGTACAATTCATATAGTCAACTTTGGCAAGGCCGCTGATGTCACTCACCTAGAAATACACCTCTGGGACCATCACAGCCCAGTAATCTCTGTAGTGTGTCCTGTAACTATGCACTGTAGTAGTGTGATAAAGTAGTTAGGTAGGTGTTCTAATCTAAGACTTGGCAACTGTGTTTGTGTGTGTGTCTGATTGAGTAGAAGCTAATGCTTTTTAGGCTACTCACACTCTGTACAATTAATATACTCAACGTTGGCAAGGCTGCTGATGTCACTCACCTAGCAATACACCTCTTAGAAATTCATAGCCCAGTAAACTCGATAGCGTGTCTTGTAACTGCGTACTGTTCTAGTGTGATAAAGTAGTTAGGTAGGTCTTCTAACCTCAGATCTGGCATCTGTGCATGTGGCTGACTGAGTAGAGAACAATGCTTTTTAGGCTACACACACTCCTTGCAATTCATATACTCAACTTTGGCAAAGCTGCTGATGTCACTCACCTAGCAATACACTTCTGGGAAAGTCATAATCCAATAATCTGCATAGCGCGTCCTGTAAATGCATACTGCTGTAGTGTGATAAAGTAGTTAAGTAGGTGTTCTAACCCCAGACATGCCAACTGCATGTGTGTGAATCTTTGTGTTTTTGACTGAATAACAAGCAACGCTTTTTAGGTTATTCATACTCCTTAGAATTCATATACTCAACTTTGGCAAGGCTGCTGATGTTATTCACCTAGAAATATACATCTGGGAAAATCATAGCCCAGTAATCTCTGTAGCGCGTTCTGTAACTGTGTACTGCTGTAGTGTGATTTAAAACTATGGTAGGGTTCCTTCTCCACCCATGGCAGTTCTGGATGTTTTTTGTGTGTTTTAATGTCTGTGTATGGAGCAATGCATCATAGGCTACTCACTCGCAGTGCATTTCAAATGCCCTACTTTGCCAATCCTGCTGATGTCATTCATTGTGAAATACAACTTTGGGGAGAAGGTTCTTTAGTAATCCCTGTGGTGCAACCTATAACTGTTTCATGTTATAGTATGAGATAGGCCTTGGCCAGGGGTTCTATACCCCCACATGTCAATTTTGGAAGTTTTGTGTGTGTCTCACTGTCTGTGTAGGGAGCAAAGCATTTTAGGCTAGTCACTCGCAGTACAGTTGAAATGCCCTACTTTGGTAATCCTGCTGATGTCATTCAGTGTGAAATACACCTTTGGGGAATGAAGTCCCTTGTAATGCCTATGATGCATCCAAAAACAGATCCATGCTGTAGTGTAATATAGACCTTGGTCAGAGGCTCTATACCCACGCATGTCAGTTGTGGATGTTTTGTGTGTGTCGCGTTTGTGAAGGGAGCAATGCATTTTAGGCTAGTCACTCGCAGTACAGTTGAAATGCCTTACTTTGGTAATCCTATTGATGTAATTCAGTGTGAAATACACCTTTGGAGAAGGCCATCTCTAGTAATCCCTGTTGTGCATCATATAACAGCTCCATGCTGTAGTGTGATATATACTTCATTCAGGGGATCTATACCCATGCAAGTCAGTTGTGGATGCTTTGTGTGTGTCTCATTGTCTGTGTAGGGAGCAATGCATTTTAGGCCACTCACTCGCAGTACAGTTGAAATGCCCTACTTTGGTAAGCCTGCTGATGTCATTCACTGTGAAATACACCTTTGGGGAAAAAGTACTCTAATAATGTCCATGGCGCATACTATAACTGTGCAGTGCTGTAATGTAATAAATAAGTTAGGAAGGGGTTCAACTCCCAAACATGACAGGTGTGTGTGTGGGAAATGTGGAGGTGGTTTTGCTCATTTCATTTACGGTGGCCCTACTATATATCACAATGTCAACCATACAGGGATAACAGATGTAAAATAGCTGGGAGGCTGGGGTGCAAAGCCATACCCATACAAGTGACATCAAGGCCAGCCAATCCAAGTTAGCAACCCCACTATTACCCACAGCACACACTCAACCCATGTGTCATACACACACACATGCCTAGGCAACAGCCAATATGTGGGTAGTACACTGCATATTGGCCACTGATAGTAACTATGCAGTGTTAGCAGTGGGCTACAGAGGGCATGTCACCCTACCCATCTGTCCAATATGCATGTACATGCAGACAGCACACTTCCACCATGTTCCCCAATGGACACCTGCACCACCTGAGGTGCCTTCACATGTGACTCACAACGGACATACCATGCCTGACAATATGCCCCGTATGGACAGGTGACACTGACATCAGGGAATGCTGTTGGCATGCTATCATTGTAGGTGCAGGGTAAACCTGATGCCCATTACCATTACCAGTTCCTGTGACAGGTGGGCAAGACTGGCACATCTGATGATAATCTGTGTTCACAACATGGGCCAGACACCCCAGGTACAGTTCCACATGTTACTGTATATGCATGTGGGAGGTGTGCACATCCCAGACACCCTCCATGTCATGGACTAAAGAACACATGCATGGCATGTGGTGTACAGCATTGGCCACACACAATAGTCACCCAGGTGACTGGATGGGGGATGCAATACCCACCTGTGTGGGCAAATGCAGTAACTACAGGCCTGAGCCACAATGCAGACCATTGTCATGTGGCCTGATGCCAAGGTATACCCATTGTCTACCCTTGTACAGACTGCTGGCACAGTTGACCACGACACACCTGTGTAGACATGCATCCATGCATGTCAGAACTGGCATTCTGTGTGTTTGTGTGTGTGTGTGTGTGTGTGTGTGTGTGTGTGTGTGTGTGTGTGTGTGTTGTATGGTGTGTACGTCCACATCCACACTCACTACAACCCCCCAGGGCATAATGAAGCATGCTGTCTGATGTCTGACACCTCCTTATACTCTTTGCCCATACAGCCTCCGTATGACCTGTGTGGTGCATGTGATACCTGCACATTGATGTGTTGTGGAAATCCCACTAGTGATGAGTTGCACTCTTGGCCCTGCCTAGTGTGTCAATGTGTGTGCATCCCTGTTTGAGTGTGCCTGTATTGACACTGGCACCTGTTCATGCAGACAGGCATGTGTACGACACCTACCGTATCTCTACTGTATCCCTGTTGCAGATGTCACTCACCATCACATATATGTTCTGAGTGCTTCACATGAGGTCATCCATGTGGTGCATCCGATAACTGCATCGAACTGTGATAGCACTACATAATTGTTGGGGGTTTGATACCCTGTGCTGGTAGGTGTGTGACACAAGCATACTTCAGTTTTACTCTCCCACCCCTCCCTGACATGTACTTGCCTCTGTCTGCCTCCCCCACTTCCTCTCTGGTGGATGTGGAGACCCAAACCTGCCTTGCTTAGGGAGCAGCATGTGTATTTTATGTGATGCTCATGATCAGCTGATAGCCTCTGCATGAATTGCAGCCCTCCACAAGCTGACTGCATGTGGAACAGCTGTGGTAACAATCCCATAGCCAATTGCATGGAAACACACTCCTGTACCTAGGAACATCATGGTGGTGTTGGGCCTTTCCAGTCACTGTAAGCAGGAACTAGATCTGTTGTTCAGCAAACAGCATCTCAGATGGATTGGGGATTTACCTCTAACAACATGCACTGTGGAAAGAGGGCAACAAACAAGAGGGGGATATGCCTGACCTGATTACAGACTGTAAGTGCTGCTATACTGCATTTGGAGTAATGTCGGCTTAACAATGTTTGTCTGGATATGCCTGTCGTACATGTCACAATACCTGCCATGCCAGTTCCATGTATATGAGGAATCCCCATCTGCAGGGTCATCTGCAGACAGGGCAGTGTTGTGCCTATGGTTTCATGCATTAGCCACAGTGCATCTATCTGTGGAATGCAGAAGGTAGTGTGAGGATTGCAGTCTGTAGATGATGAAGGCCATGACAGTTATTGACTTCATATCCCTCATAGGACATATGTTGCAACAAACCCCGTTACAATGGAAAATATATGAGGTTATCACAGCAACATGTCTATACTGGCCCTGTGTATGTACTGTCAGCCACACCTCTGTCAACCTTTGTACATATGGTGTGCATGATGTGGTGCATATGTGCTGTACACCATAAATACTGTCATCTGATAACAAGCCAGTGATATATCAGATTGCTACACGTCATGTACAGTAGGGGTTATATTTCATGACATAAGCTGGACATTCTGTGAATGTTTGTACAGTACTGAGGTCTGTGTAGTGGTGGTGAATATTGGCAGTGTGTGTATTGTTAATATGTACTTTAGCCTGTGTAAAGACTGTGGTAGATGTCATTGTTCTAACTCCCCTTCTATCAGATGTTACATGCTGCCCCACTGTATGGTACTGTTTTGCCATACATGTTTGTAGGGCCATACACACAAATGTACCATACCACAGACAGCCATCAGACCAAACTGTGCAGCAACCCAGTATATGTAGGGTCATTCTTGAGTGGTACATATGAGGATGGTGTAGAACAGATAGTCCATATACTTTAATATCATGCTAGCTTACCCTATGTGGCTGTGTTCACATTGGTTGTGGCTATGCACTGTTACACAGGTGTATCTTTACCTGTGCTGTGACATGGGTGTTGAGTCTGCCATATATGCAGGTACATGTGCATTCCCCCATACGAAATGTACGCAAGTGTTGAGCCAGTCTGCCTGTATTCTGCACAGTGCATTGTTACATGCCTATCAGCTTAGTGTACTTAACCAGTGGGATGTCATGTGCAGATACTTGCCAGATGCACTGCTGCCGGGCCACCCCTAAAAGTCATGTATGTCAGACAGAGCAGTGGGGTGGTGTACAGATGTAGATATGTGTCAGGCCAGACAGGAGTGTGTGAATCGAACACCTATGGTGCCAAATGTATACCAGTCATTATGTGTTATACCCATCTACATGGCTATCTACATCCATATTGTCAGGCCTGGTACACACGTTGTGCACTAAGGGATTATGTGTATACCTCTGGACTGTACAGGGTGTGTCCAAAGTTCCATATATAGTGGCCAATATCCCTGCTGCACTCCACAGGGGCGTTACATGCTTGTGGCGGTACTTTACAATGATTTCCTTAGGATGTCTGTCAGTAGCCAATGGCACACATGTTATAAGCAGATGTCAGCATCCACACACACTATGTCTATGAAGACAATCCCAATGACAGTAGAAACAGTCTAGTAATATACCTGCTACACATACCCGGCATCCCATTGCACTATGACTTTGGGACTGTAAGGGCTGGGGTAGGGCTACACTCCATGTCAAGGACATATGGTGGAGATATATGTACATATTCTTATCCAGATAGCCATATATATATATATATATATATATATATATATATATATATATATATATATATATATATAATTACACATGTGTACTACATTCATTTACCACTATCATGGCAACCACCCACTATAAATCCCTACAGCATGTGGGCATGGTCCCTTTACATTTCCTGTGTGATGGACATTCTTCCTGTGTGTGGGCATCAGTGATACAGACAGAAGGTAGCAATACCTCTTACAGGAGAACCTGCACACTCAGAGCAGCCACATATTTGTAGGAGGATCAGGAACTACAGACAGACTGTGAGTAGAGTTTTGTTATGCTTTGCATAGTACTGGTGTTATAGGGTGTGTGTGTGTACATACTAGTTTACCTTGGAATGCAGTCTGTCTGCATAGCTCACTACTGTGGGCCTATCCTCTTGCTGGACAGAGGTATGCCTATCATGTGTTGTCCATCCACTACACAGGTCCTGTGGCAGATATTACACTGGCAGTGTGTGTGTTGCATGCTATCAGTACATGGCTACATCTATTTCTATTTCTAATCTCAATTCCCTGACTAAGGGTATGTTGCAGACTATCCTGTAACACCAGCCCTTTGCTTAGTGTAAGGCAAAAGTGTTCCACATATGTGCCTGTGTTCCAGCCTCTGTCCTCCATTTACATACCAAGCTTTGCACATATGTCATGCTGTTGAGGTTTGTTCTGTAGTGGGCTGTGAGTATTTCATAATGCCATTGCTGCCATTAGTCCACTGATGTTGTATCCCCCACACATGCAGTGGGGCTGGGGCCATATATATTTGGGCATCACCTACACAACACATGTACGCCCTTATGCACTGCAGAGGCCAGTGTATGTAACAGTGGTATATGGGCCTTTATTATTGAGTCTAGGTGGGGAGCACCATAAATGCCCTATGCCGTTACAAAATGTGGGGGTATCAGGGGTGAGCTACCACAAGTTATCTGGATGTACAGTACCGTATACTCCACCTATATTGACATTACTTATATGACTTG
>NC_056735.1:1551464941-1551467441 GCF_019279795.1 Protopterus annectens
CATGTGGCCATCGCAACTGTCCTGCCCTGTCCTGATTCATGGACATGACATTGTGGATGAGATCCAATGTCTCACCCCACCATCTATCCATGACCTCGGTGTAATTATGGATGGCACCTTCTAGATCACAGATGCTGTCAGTTACAGAAGTGTGATGAGCCCTCTGCACCCTTAGACCCTGCCTGGTGTAACATTCCATTCGTGCCTGTGCCTCTCTGACAGCCTGGAACATGGGTGTCATTGATATCAATGTGGCACATCTGCCAGGGGCATGATGACCAGCAGTTCTCTGAAGATCACCCCTGAACATCTGCCTATGTGATACCCAGCCAGACATCTGGCTATGGCTGCTGTGTCCTGACACACGTGCCATAGATACCACACTATCCTGGCCAATGCCAACCATAGACAGTCCCTCAGCTAAGGCCAATGGTGATGAGGTATGTAGAGGCAGTGTGACTATGTGTGTGGATGGGGTGGATACATGTGGGATGTCAATTGGTGGCCCAGCGGCAGCCTCTGATGACCCTTCCTGTGCCTCAACATACCTATCGTCATGGTCACTGTCTGTATCAGTGACATCAGATTCCCTGCAGGGGGGACCCAGCCCCACCTCACCACCTGTGAGGGGAAAACAGGGAACAGACTGTAAGACTTGTACATCACCACTAAACAGTACATACACACACACACACACACACACACACACACACACACACACACACACACACACACACACATGTGTGCAGACATGGCTACACACACAGGAATACACACACGCAGTCGACATACATGGCAACCATACACTCCACCGGACAACACCTACAGACAGCTCCTGCACCCCCATAACACACACAATAGCAGGTGATGGTACAGTACAGTATCACACACAAACCTGTAATTACACACATGTCAGCATGCAGGACATGTGGTGCTCAACAGCATGCAGTGCAACTGTAGTCAATCCCCGTTACCAACATTATAAATGGCTGTGATGCATGGCTTCTGTTAATAGGTGATGGCCCTCCCCCTGGAACTCACTGCACCCATGTCCACAGCATTGCTGTGCATCTGTTCAGCACCCTGGCATATACTGTACACCATACCTCACAGGTGTACACACCATTGCAGGATGTGTATTTGTGTGTCAGTTGTGTTTCCGTTGCTGCTCACAGCCTCTGTGTGTTTCTGGATTACATGTGGACACGTGTTTAGTGAATGCTTGATGTGTATTCACAGATGTCATCATCAGTGGTGCATGTATGAGTGATAGACTACCATTAGACTGACCACAGACACAATGTACTGTACCTATGGTGAGTGTACAGACCATTATTGACCATTATTGAGCCCTGGCTGATGTTGCCTGTGGTACACATAGGTTCATAGGTGAGTACTGGTCTATTGGTCCTGGGACCTACATAAGTCAAGCCACAGGGGTTCCCAGCCATGCACCACCCACTAATGTTCTTCCCCTGTGCCCGTGCCAGGCTGTAGTACATACATACTACCCAGGGTGAATTCCTCATTTCCCATCCAGTTGTCAAGTGTTTTTGTAAAGAGGGTCAATGTGTAGCATTGCCTGACATGTATGGGTAGTCCATTCCAGAGTGTGGGAATTCCCCAGAACAGGTCCCTATCCCTCCAGTATGTTTTGTGTAATGTGTTGATGAGGTGTAGGACCCTGGAACGTGTGTTTGCAGAGGGAATGGGATTTCTTTATGTGTAGCATGTTCAACTGCTCTGTGTATGACATAGCTGTGTATGTTAGGCAGATGTCAGCTGTACCTGGGCAATGTGCACTGGAGTGTAGCCACAGTTGTCTGAGATGGTCTGTGTAGTGCATGTGTATGAGGCTGGTAATCCCATTAGTGAGGTGTGTGCTCTGTCAGTGCACATGTACAGCATGCATTATGGGTAATTGTGTTAGATATGTACATGGCCTACACCTTAGCTATGACATGCACAGTGAATTGCCAAGCATAACCTTAAACCATACTCACCAGCATCCGGCTGCTGCCTTGCTGGTATCACAGAGGTACCTACATTGAGATGAGATTGAGATGATGTCTTTGGCCACAGCTGTGGCTTTGCTACAGGTTGGCTGCAATATTACAGTACAACAACAGCTGAAGTCCACAGTACTACAGATTATGAATTACTGCTTATCAGTACAACATAGCAACAGACTCCACATCTCACATATGCATGATCTACCTGTACAGATGCCTACACTACAGTAGTCTACTGATATGCCCTGGAACCTTACCTGCATGCTCCATCTGGTGTATGTATACCACCCACCTCCATGACTGTATATGTCTGTAGCTCTTGTGGGCGGGCAGGTGCTACCAGGCTCATGAGCAACTCCTCCACTCTGGTGAGGGGGGGGGTTGGATGTTATCCCCCCCCCCATTGCAAGGTGATCACCCCACATGGCAGCTGCACGGCGTCATACATGGCAGAACAGGTCACTACAATGGTGGCAGACCTGATCATA
>NC_056735.1:1551472441-1551507441 GCF_019279795.1 Protopterus annectens
TGGCTGTGCTGGGGGCTGTGTAGTAGGGGCAGGCTCACCCTCTAATAATGTCACTCGGTCTTCAAGCTGGCATACTCCAGATCGAGCATCCTATGCACCACGGCCCGGACCTGTTGACGGGTGACAGGTTCCCCTCCATGCCCACTCTGAGGGGGGGTGAGCCCCATCCCTGCAGCGGTTCCACCCATAGGTGGCACAGGGCCATGGAGGAGGAGGTCCCAGGCTGGGCCACAGATGTGCTGGTGCCCAGTGCCATGGCCAGCTGAGGTGGGACAGGTAGGTCCGCTGAGACCAGCCTTCCCATATGAGCTGTGTTGTCACAGGTTTATGACAGATATGGGTTAGTAACAGTCAACAGCATTCAGGATTAGTTATAACAGCATGCATAGGTATTCCCATTAACCCAACACACCAGATTTAACACAGTTGCAGAGCAAGCAGAACACATGCATATATGGAACAACAGTGGCCATTACAGGAGCATGCAGGTTTCATTCATGGCAACAGGCCACCAATATGGGTGTATTTTAACATGGCACATGCATAGAAACAAATGTGAATATTTAAAAACCATTAGGACATATATGCCAACAAAAGTTTGGAGTGTACACATACCAGTTGAGGAGTGTCATTGGGTTATTATGCACATATGGTATGGGTGAGAGAGAGAGTACAATTAACAACTAATATATCCTTGGAGTTTTCACAACATTCTTAGTCACTGCAGTGGTCTTTCCCTTACATGTATTATTACACTACACAATGGCCTTATATTGTACACTGGTATGTTTATAAATTATTATACACGTGACCTGTGTCTTACATACAGGTGTAAGAGGCTGCGGGTATTAATGCAACATATGTTGAGAATTGCTGTCATACACTTTGGGTGAGGTACTAGAATGACAGGTTTGTTTCCATATACATTCTCTGACTATGTACATGTTTGACTATCAGTTATATGTCATCGACAGCTGCCTACATTTCTTGGATCATCACACTGGATTTTCAGGGAACAGGGTACCAAGCTGGTGATATGGCCCATTTATCTGGACATGCTGGACAGATTGAAACAGTTGTGGGGTATGAATATGCATACAACTTACAATATGAACATTCTAGCAAATTCTGTGCAGTTGGGTGTAATTATGCATACAGCTTTCTATATGATCATTTTAACAAAATCAGTACAGTTGTGGGGTATGATTATGCATACAACTTAGTAGCACTCCCAGGATTCATACCCCTGCTGTGTGTGACAAAAAATTATAGCTAACATCACAGTACACTGTGCTATCAGGGAATTGATGTAAAGCTTTCAACTATTTTCTACCTAAGTCTCCCTAACTTGTACGACATGACTGACCTCTTGGCACTTCCAAAATTGTTATGCAGGACTTCATACCCATTTTATCTGCATATCACGGTGTGACTGACACTGCTTAAGATACAACAGTACCACTTATAGTATGGAACAGATCGCCAACATATTAGAGAAGAGTAAATAGAAGCACTCCAGGGGTTATACCTTTATTCACAGACTATTACACATTTATTTCTACTGGTACAACACTTTCTAAGGCTCTTATATTTATTTGTTATGACAGTACATGCAGACTGATTACTAACCTGCCTTGCGATGCAGCCTTTGCAGCCTAGCATCATGGGCTTGCTGGTTCACAGCCCACTCATCTGCAGCTGTCAGAGAAATGCAGCCCTAGACTAAATCCTGTGAAGAGGGGGGTAATTTGTTTAAATACAAATGAGAGGGTTTAAATTTAAGAAACAATATTGTTACGGTGCATCCTTGTTTTGTTTTGGGTTATAAAAACTATTGACAGTAATTAATACATAAATATTAAAAGTTTACTGAAAAGTAAATATAACACATTTTTGGTGTGATTTGTATCAGAATAAAAGAAAAAGAACAGAAAAATAGAGAAATGCATGAGTTTAAAAAGATTTTTATGGAAATTGAGAATGGATAATGTTCCTATGAATAGAAAAGAAAGGCATGAAAATGTTATAACTTTTATGTAAATCATTGGGATGGATTAAAGGATGAGGTTATAACAGCTATTAACAGAAGGGAAAAAGTCTAGAAAGATTTAATTGTTCACTGAAGCTAATTTTAAACAGACTTTCTGTTAAAGGAGATATGTAATATAAAAGAAAGTAGGATAGGTTATATTTATTTTTTGCAGTGCTAGAATAATCTGAGCACATTTTTTGAGGAAATGTGAAAGAGTAAATGAGGTATGGAATGTGGCAATGTAAGGAAAAATCATTGGGAAATCTAAAAAGGTTAGAGGAAGTATATATATATATATATATATATATATATATATATATATATATATATATATATATATGTGTGTGTGTGTGTGTGTGTGTGTGTGTGTATATACATATACACACACACACGCAAACACAAAGATGCATGCACACACATATGATTTTTATATGGGTGTTATGAAGCAAAGATAAAGAAAATATGTTAATTCACTTTACACTAGAAAATTTGGTGTTTTGGAACACATGGAGTTTGTTCATTAAGTTTTAGAATTTGGCAAACATATTAAGGAAGATTAGATCATGGATATGGTTACAGCTAATGCGGAGAATTGTTTTGTTAGTTATGTATAATTATATATAAATAATCAAAATTGCATATATATATATGTGTGTGTGTGTGTGTGTGTGTGTGTGTGTGTGTGTGTGTGTGTGTGTGTGTGCATATATATATATATATATATATATATGGGTCTACCTGACAACGTCGACAAGCCACAACATCGACAACCAGTTTACCGACGCCAGAAGATCGACAATTGAGAAGACCGACGGATGAAAACACCAACGCTGAGAACACCGACATGGGAAAAGGCTGTGTAAGTATGCGGTAGTGACGGACGTTAGGGTGCGAGTAAGGTAAGTGTGCGATATTGACGGTCTGTAGGGATAGGGGTGGGTTAAGTGAGTTAGGTTAGCGCGGGTTAGGTAAGTGTCGGTAGTGATAGTCTTTGGGTTAGCGGTTAAGTGAGTTAGGGTTAGGCGGGTTAGGTAAGTGTGCTAGTGATAGTCTTTGGGTTAGCGGGTTAAGTGAGTTAGGGTTAGGCGGGTTAGGTAAGTGTGTGATAGTGACGGACCTTAGGGTTAGGGTTTGGGTTAAGGTTGTAGATAGTTGTGTATGTGAGGTTTAGTGTGGGTTTGTAAGGATTTTGGTGTTGTTGTGTTGTATGTGTGCTTTTTGGACAGGGGATTTGTTTTGATGTGCTGTCGGTAAAATGGTTGTCGATGTTGTGGCTTTTCGATCTTGTGGACTGTCGGTTATGTGGTGTCGGTAAACTGGTTGTCGATGTTGTGGCTTGTCGACGTTGTCAGGTAGACCCATATATATATATATATATATATATATATATATATATATACATATATATAGGAATAGATTCATTTAATCGATCTAACATTGCTCGATCTGGTATAACACCGAGTGCTATTATCGAATTTCTCATTGCCGAATGCAACATTTCCGACCGCTCTACCACCTAAACAAGCGCTACCATGAGTCAAAAAGGGGGGGGGTGTTTTGCGATTTGTAACAGTTGCGTTCACATTTTTGAGGTTTTGCTGCACTGCTTTCGACCGTATTCCGATCAACCATCCACCTGCCGATCAAATGAATGTATACCGTATGTATATATATATATATATATATATATATATATATATATATATATATGTGTGTGTGTGTGTGTGTGTGTGTGTGTGTGTGTGTGTGTGTGTGTGGATTTACTTGCTTATATCAAGCAACATTAATGTCAATGTGAATAATGTTGACACCAAATGATCAATATTATGCACCTGGACACATTACTACACATGTGCTGAGCATCATTGTCTGGGTATGCAAAAACCTTAAAACAAAATTAAAAAGAAAACATAGTTTTTTGCAGGGGCTTGCACCCCAACCCCTGCTAATTATATTGTATATTCTAATTGCAAGATTGCGCAAGTCTCAAGGAATCAGCAAATTCGCCAAACTCAAGAATCATCCAATCTGCTACTTTTGTTGACAGGTTTCAACCAAATTGTGTCAACTAAACAGATGTCAACGAAAGTAGCACACTTTATATATAATTACGACCATCTCCACCATACAGGGAAAAAAACATTATTATATTAATGATGCATCAGGAATACTACTTCAGACAGTATCCTTCCCTATGGCTCTTTGAAGTCCATTTCAGTATCTGAACGGGAATTATTCAGAAGCCGTGTAGCTTGGAATGCTAAATAAAAGCATATTTTCACTTGTCAAAAGTGTTGATGCTTCAAATGGAAACCAAATTTTCTGAGACTTAAATATTTTCAAGCTAGTTATACCAGTTTAATTATTTACTTCCAGTGCTTACTTACAAAAACTTCACTGCTTACATCTACTTAATAAATTAATATTTTTTTTATCTTTTTAGAGACATGAAACTTGGTCAGTGGTCAAAGAGCCACATGGCCAGTAGCTGCAGACAGATCATATGTGGAATATATAATTTAACAAAAAATCTTTTAATATCTTTAATATAACTTAGGGTATGTGTATTAATCAAGTAGCTACTAACCAGATATTTTTGCTAGCAAGAGTTTAGCACTAAAATAATATGCTCATAAACTAAAATTTCTGTTTCCCACCTTCAATAATACATATGATTACAAACCTCTTTTACTTAGTGCATGCTGGTCTGTTTATTTGGAAAGTGCAACAGAGGTATTGGAAACCAAGTAATCAAAATGTCTACGTATTTGCTTTGCATTCCATAAGCTTGACTTTAGTCATCATAGTTGTAGAAACCATAGTAATGATTCAAAAGCTCACATGAAACTATACTTGAGCCCCTCTTTCTAAATGACATATTATGGGAAATACTGCATAGCCGCATCACACCATTTAATAAGTCTTATGTTTCGTTAAATGAGCATACAACCCTACTTTACATAATTAGCAGATTTGTTTAATATGAATTATAATTACAGAATGGAATCAGCTGAAAGCTGCCTTCAGTCCCCACGGGTCAGAATAATGGGATTATTGTAATATTTGGTTAGTTCCAAGTTTTCCAATGATTTCATGGTCTCTGAATAATTATCAAAGCACAGTTTGAAGTAAGAATGATACACATGTTTATTTTCTTGCCTTCACTTTACTTAATGAAATTAAAGTTCTCCTCAGCTTTTCAGTACAGCAGCATAACCGTTATGTGCAACCTGTCCTGCATTGGAGTGAAACTACTTCTTCCAGAATCAAAAGTGGGTACACTTTTATGTAATATGCAACATGTATGAATAAAAAGGAGTCTAAATAAACTTAGCTGGTTGCTTCAATGAAAAGGATCTAGCAAATATAATGGCCTTGAATGAATACTGTTACTGTTGAGAGCTAGATATTTTTTTAATGTACTGTAATGGAAAATATGAATTTATTGTGCATCTGAGAGTACGTGTGTGTGGTGTGTGTGTGTGTGTGTGTGTGTGTGTGTGTGTGTGTGTGTGTGTGTGTGTGTGTGTGTGTGTGAGTCTGTGGAAACAGAGAGCTAAATAAATAGGGAGAGTTTGTCCTGTGTGTCTTTGTATTCTGATACTACTTCAATAGGGGAATTGTTTTCGCTAGGATACAGTGCTCTTTTATTTGATTACATAAATTTGGGTGGAATGAGTGGACACCCCCTGCATTGGAATATCACAAACTCTATCTTCATCATCATCACCACCACCACCACCACCATCATCATCATCATCATCATCAACAACCTTGTTGACATTTTTATATGGGGTTGGGGTGTCATATCAACTGTTGCCACATTTCTCAATTCATTGTTACTCTCCTACCTTCTTTGACATTCATGCCTGGCTGTTGTGGGTATTTTCTGATGTAATCCAGCCATCTCATGTCTGGATGTCTTCATTTCTTCTTTTTTGCTTCTTCACCAAATCATCTTCTACTTTTCTGTCATGTCACTGAGCCACTATAATCTGTCCTTGACTTTCTGTACAACTAGAACTACTCTGATGTCTACTGTGATGTCCTCATTTCTTCATCTGTTTCACAGTATACATCTTATTACCTGTCTCATTCACTTGCCCAGCTGTTGTACCTTCACTGCCCAGGTTTGGGTGCTATACAGAGACCAAACAAATGTTCACCTGTACTGAAGTCAGCAAGCATGCACAGTGAGGAGAAAGAAAAATATATTTTATCCACACCGAAATATTAAGATCTTTCATCAGTATGTAATTATCAGCTTCACCAGGAAAAGAAACCCAAGTTGTTAACTGCATTTTAACTTCCTGCATAAGTCACATGTACATATTTGAACCAATGGAAACATGTTGCTAATTTAAAAACCTCCATCCTGTACACAAAACATTAATAAAATCATTGTTACCTAATACTACATTAGATCATGAATCAATAAAAGTTACCACATAACAATAAAAATCAGACCAAATATGACATCATTTTAAAACACCAACTATACATAAAGTTTTGTTCATTCCAGGATAGATACAGGCATTCAACCTTATCTGCCAAATTAACTCTCTGAGCTTAATGAAATCATCTAAAGGCCCACCCCTTCCTGAGGATCTTTTTCCACTCTATCAAGCCCAAAACATAAAAAAAAAATATGTGTGGGGTTGTTTTGTATATGCTTATATAAATAATTTTTGTTATTCTTACATCTAACATCATATAGATGTTCATAAATGCTGTCTTAAATTACCTCTTTGTTTTCCCCACATAAAAACATGGACATTGCTGGAATTTAGCCAGATAAACCCATTTAAATTACAAGTCAAGCAAAAAGAGGTTTTTTTATGTGGAATTTGGCTACCTTTACTCCTTTTCCCTCCCAATTGGACCTGAACTGAGGGCAAACTCCACATTTAAAATACCCATCTTTCTATGGTTGACATTAAATTGAAAATGGTCACCACTTTCTAGAAGGCTTTTAACTCTACTACCCCTTCTAAAGACAAGATGGAGCTTCTTTCCAATTTTGTCCATAATTTTGTCAGGACTTCCGCGGTGGTGCAGCTGTAGCATTGTTACCTCAAAGCAAGAGGTTCTCCTGTTCGATTCCCAGCTTGGGTTGGGAGTGCCTTCTGTGTAGAGTCTGCATGTCCTCCCCACATTTGAAAGACATGCGTTGAATGGGTGTGCCTTCGTTGAAGGTTGGGTGTCAGGCTGGCAACTCAACACCATAAAAAAGTAACTGCCAATCATTAGTGGACAGAGTTCAGCTGTGGCAACCCCTAACCGGGAAAAGGCAAACACTTTTTCATGACAGGAAAACATTCTCCACTTTTTATCCAAAACAGCCCTGCTGTCCAAATGGTCAGTGGTAAAAGTAGTAATGAAAGGGTAAAAATAGGTTTTGGAGTCCCCTTCCTTGAAGCCAACTTTAAATGCATTGGTAACACATACCTTATTGGACTGTATAAGGGTATAAAAAATAGCTTCCTTCCTTCTTTTTGGATATCACTTTATTATATATCCCTTGAACTAACTCACATGGACAACCCCTAGCTAAAAACACTTTAGTTAAATGATCACATTCTCTTAAAATAAATTATCAGAAACCATCCTTACCAACCAGGCAGACTGACCCTTAACTATACCTCTTTTTTGGTGGGTGGGATGGCAACTGGAAAAAAAGAGTTTGAATATTTAGGTTTCTTGTAAATATTACATATAAACATTTTTTCATAAATGATTTAGTAATTTCCACATCTAATTAGTTGAAATTATTCATATAAAATGAAAAAGTAAATTTCAAAAAGAAAGTTGTGGAATTAATGTAATTTATAAACTTGTAGATGTCCTCAAAGGTGTGGGTGGTGTACATAACCCAAGGAGACTGACTGCAATGGTTAAACATACATTTCTTTTCCCATTGAGTCATAATAATGTTGGCAAACACTGCGGCACATGCAGCTCCCATGACCACTCCCTTCATCTGCAAATAATGTTGCCCTTTAAGACTAATTCCATCAATACCACTAATACTTTAATTTCAACTGATAAAAAATGAATTGAGTCAACTAAAAACTCTTGAAACCAGTCTAAATCTGCATCATGGGGGATAATATTAAATAAATTAACTACATCATTAGTAAGAAAACACATCATCAGTAAAGACCACATCCCTGAACTTTTGTAGAAAATCCCATGTAATATCTTTCAGCTTTTCCCGGTGAGGGGTTGCTACAGTGGAACTCCTGTTTGCTTATGATTGGCAGTAGATGTTTACAGTGCCAAGGTGCCAGCCCGATGCTCAACCTTCAATGAAGGCACACCCATTCACACATGCACCTACCTGCATGTCTTTAAATGTCACTCAACCGTGGGGAGGACATGCAGACTCCACACAGAAGCTGAGAATCAAACCGAAGAACCTCTTGCTGTGAGGCGACAATGCTAACTGCTGCACCACGTAGAAAATCCCATGAATCTTTGCAAAAATACAACAAGATTCAAGCACCTGTTTAAGTGTAAAATCTATATACTTGATTTGCCTGTATTAACAACTGGTCTCAGAGGAGGGTCCTTAACACACTTATGGATCTTTGGAATCCCAAAAATAGACAGGACCAAAAGGTGTTGAGTGTTCAAAAAATATAAAACTTCATGGCTAATTTAACCTTGATTGACTAGATCATAGAGCAAACATTTAATTTTCATATACATAATGTTAACACAGTTGATCAAAGATTCTTCGTAAAAACCTTTGTTTAAAAGTTAATTCATTTTGTTCATAAATTCAGTCCTAACCATAATAACATACCCCCCCCCCGCGTTTATCTGATTTCATAGCTCTCAATTCCCTGTTCTGACATAATTATTTTAATAAACAATGTTCATAAGGTGTCAAATTACACTGTAATGAATTCCCCACCTTCGTATTAAGTATCAATCTAAAATCGAATTCACATAACCTTTCAAACAAAATCAGGGAAGGATGTGATGGGGGGTTAAACAGTCTTCTCCTATACAAACCTTTCCTCACAACACTGATTTTGTTCAACACAAAGGTTAACTTAAAATTACATTTTCTCAAAAATAATTTAAGGTCAATAACAAGGTCCTCAATCCTGGATCTGACCAAAGGAACAAATGTAAAACCTTTGGAAAAGGAAATCTGTTTGTTCACGTTCAATGAGGTACTCATTATAATTGTAAATCTTAAAATCTCCCTTCTCATTGGACACAATAGTGGGTCAACTTGGTTCAAAGTTAATGTTGTTAAAAATTAACTCAGCATTAAAAGAAATATTTAGTTTCTCTCCCTACTGTTGTAAGCCCTGCGGTTACAGTTCTGCTGGTAAAAGGCATCAGGACCAGTATCTGTTTGGACCTGCTGTTGACGGTGACAATTGTCCAGGTTTCTTATCTTCTGTGATCACCTCAAAAGGGTTTGTACTAAAGGGAGGTGATCATCAGTGGCCATATCTACTAGACTAGCTTGATCATCCACTCCCTTTAGTACAACCCACTCTCAAACCCTTTACTAGGTTTAGGATAAACAGTGATATTAATGTATTCCACACCATCCCTATCAAACTTTTTTTCCTTACAGTTGTTTTTAGCATTGGAGGTCCTGTCCACCTCAACAAATATTTTCACTTACCAGTTAATCCATCACTCTTTGTTTGCATTTCATTAACACTTCCATATGTTCATATTATTGTTGGTCAAGCAAAGCAAGAAGCTTCTTATGCAAGTCCGAATTATCCACCAATCCAGTGAGGAATTTACAACTTGTTAACATTTAGGCACTCATGTGGCTTTCATATATTCAAGGAAATAACTGTTTTCCATTTGTAGCTTTCTATATTTACACAATGTTTTTCAAAGCTGTCAAGTGATTGTTTCAGTATCCCATATTCCCTAATAGTCATTGTAAATATTTCCATCTGTTTGTTCAGTCACATGTTCACGTTTTTCTTCAAACTAAGAATGTAGTCGCCCTTCTGTTTCTGTACCTCCATAGCAGCCTGAGTACTGGTATTGATAATCTGCAGGGAAACCGATGTATGTTGTCCCGGAACAATGGAAATGGTGGCCAAGTTCTCACGATGGTCAAAGTCTTGCCAGTTGTGGCAGACAGAATCTGTTATAAAACTTGATACTTGCTGAGTTAATTGCTGCAGGATTTGTGCAAGCAATTCCAAATTTATTGTCAAATCCTCACTCAAATTTGCAGGTAGAGCTGAACATTCAGCATCAGGACCCAGTGATGACATCACAGTACACCTTAAACCAGGAATCTACACAGAAAGACATGAAACCAACGAATTGTTCACCTGTACCAGAGTCAGTAACCATGCACAGTGAGGAAAAAGAAAAATATATTTTATTCACACAAAAGTACTAAGCCCTTTCATCGGTATACAATGATCAACTTCATCAGAATAACAAAACCAAGTTGTTAACCAGATTTTAACCATGCATTAGTCACATGTACACATTTCAACCAGTGGAAACATGTTGCTAATTTAAAACCCTCCATCATGTACATAAAACAATCTTTCCATTGGTTGAAATGTACACAATATTGTGGGGGATAGACCATAACATCATTTATCTTTTGTGTTGACGTATTTATTTTTTTTGATCTATTACCTTCCCTTATTCAGATACATACAGGTAATCAGTTTTCTCCACCTGTTTCTTATAAATGGTGTTCCACATCAAGATTACATGCAAATGCTACAAACTAAAGTGTATATTTTTCATGGGATAAAAAATGTGCTTATGTTAGAAAATAGGTTCTCAAATTAAAGAGAATTTTGTTTTACTTTTTATCTTTTTTTTCAACCAGAAATTATATTCTGGAAGTTCCTACAATAAAAGTGAATTAGTTTATAGACACACAAATATATATACATAAAGTTATCAGACATAAAGCATTATTAGCAGTAATACTACCATCTCTGTATAAAAGAAAAAAGAATACAAGCATGGTGCAATTTTGTATAAGGCTTTTTAATATTGTTTAAGCAGCATTTTCCTTCTGAGTATTATTGGTTGGTTCATCATCATCATCAGCCCCCGTTTTCTCATTTTTCTATATGGAATCAGGGTATCATGTTAACTGTCACCAGCTCTCTCGATTAAGTGCCACACTCCTGCCTTCTTCAACACTCATGCCTGACTGTCACAGATCTTCGTTCACACAATCAATCCACCTCTTTGCGGATGTCCTCACTTCCTCTTACCTTCTTCCTGTCTATCCCAAATCTTCCTCACCAGATTATCTTCTGCTTTTCTACATGTGCCCAAACCACCGTAATCTGTTCCATTTGATCTTTCCTGCAATTGGAGCTACTTTGGCTTCTGCTCTTATGTCCTCATTTCTTTGTCTGTTCCACAGTGTGTATTCTACCACCTTCCTCAGGCACTTCATTTCCATCATTTCTAGCTTCTTCAACTGTTCTGCCTTTACTGCCCAGGGTTCTGCACCATACAGTAGCACTGGTCGCACCACTGTCTTGTACACCTTACTTTTCAGCTTCTTTGTCATTCTTCTGTCATAGACTACACCTGATACTCTATGCCAGTTGGCTGCAGCCCCTCTGATTCTAGCTTTGACATCTTCATTCAGACTACCCTTCTCCTCAACTACCCCTCCCAGATACTTGAAGCTGTTTACCTGCTCCACTATCTTCCCGTCTATCTTTATTCTCAGCTTCTTCTGATTTCCCCAGTTTGCTGCCATTACTACCGTCTTATCTGTGCTTAGTTTCAACCCGTGTGCTTTCAGATTTGCATTACATTCTCCTATCCTTTGCTGAATGTCGAGTTCAGAGTCTGCCTGTACTGTCACATCGTATGCATACAGCAGCTTTGTTGCTCGGTCCCCTCCAACCTGATTGCTAATGTAGTCCATTACCAGTATGAACAGCAGTGGACTCAGACCTGAACTCTGATGTACACCCACTCCCACTGGGAACCCCTCTCTAAGGCCAAACACTGCTAGTACTTGAGTCATTGGGTCCTTGTATATAGTCTGCACTAATTCTACCAATGTTTCTGGGACTTCAAACCACTGCAGTACTGCCCATATCAGCTTTCTTGGGACCTTGTCATGTGCTTTCTCCAAGTCTAGGAATGCCCAGTTGGACTCTCCTCATCTCAAGCTTCTTCTCAAGTATCTGCCTCAATGCAAACATTGGGTCAATTGTGCTGCATCCTGATCTGAATCCAAACCGCTCATTTCCCATCTTACATTTTCCTACTTTGCATACCAATTTATCAATCACCCTCTCCAGAACTTTCGTGCAATATGATAGGAGTTTGATGCCTCTGTACTGCTCACAGTTGTGGATGTCCCCTTTGTTCTTCAACACTGGCACGAGTATGCTTATTCTCCAGTCATCTGGGATACACCTTTCTCTTCACACTGCTATTAATACTTTCAGGAGCCATTTCTTCCCTATCTCACCCAGCATCTTTATCATATCTGCTGTGACCTCATCTGAGCCTGCTGCTTTCCCTGACTTCATCTTCCTTAGTGCTGTTCTTACTTCTTCTAGTGTGGGCTCCTCTTCTTCTCTCATCGTAGGCTGTTTCTGGGGCAGTACAACTTCTGTGGGGTTTTCTTCATTCAGAAGCTGCTGGAAATACTCCTTCCATCTGCCTTTGATGTCCTCTGGACTGGTGAGCAGGTTGTTGCTGCCATCCCTTAAGAAGGATGTCTGACTATCTTCTTTATCTTTCTGTCTTTGCCTTACAACCTGATACAGTTTCTTTGTACCACTTACGGAGTCACTTTCCAGAAGTTGGTGCAGTGCCTCCGATGCCCTCTTCTTTTCTATTGCAACTTCTTTCTTAGCTTCTTTGTTAGCCAACCAGTAGTCCTTCCTAGCTTGGTCAGTCTTTTCAATCTCCCACTTCTTCCTGCACTCCTTCTTTCTTTTGATTACTTCCTGCACTTCTGCATTCCACCACCAGCTTTCCTTATGTACCTTATTTCCATACCTGGCTCGGCCACATATCTTTTCTGTAGTCCTAACACATGCTGTAGGTGCTGCCATTCTTCTTCAACTCCACCTATTTCTTCCTCTTCTTGGGGTGCTAGAGCCCTGAGTAATTCCTTGAACTGCTGTACTTTCTCTCCAGTCATCTTCCAGGCCTTCAGCCAGGTCTCTGTTGACCTTAGAGCCTTCTCTGACCACTGCTTGCAGCTGATTGTGGAAACTAGTGGTTTATGCCGTGGGCCAACTGTTTCACTGGGGATGATCTTGCAATCATAGATTCTACCCCAGTGCCTTTTCCTTACTAGGAGGAAGTCTACCTGAGTTGCATGTTGACTACTCTTTTATGTAATCTTGTGACTGTCTCTCTTCTGAACCATGTGTCAGCTACTATCAAGCCATTTGCCAGACAGAAGTCTAGAATGGCTTCTCCTTCTTTATTCTTGTTGTCCCACCCATGTGGGCCCAGGAAGTAATCATACCCTATTCTGTCTGTCCTGATATGTGTATTCAAGTCACCCATTATCAACACCAATTCATGTTGCCCTGCTTTATCTAGTAGGTCCCGCAACTGCTGTTTGAATGCACTCTTTTCCTCACTATCACAACCCTGCTGTGGGGCATAGGCTGAGATTATGAATACTGTCCTATCATTACACTGGAGTTTGACTGCCATGAGTCTGTCATTAATGCCTTCTGAAGCCTCTCTCTCACAGTTCCTACACCATTTCTAGCCTACCCTCCACCTGAGTAGTAGACTCTGGATTCCAAGCCAAGTGACTTTGCTGCACTGCCCTTCCATCTCATCTCATGGATACATAGGATGTCCAGCCTCCTCTGTATCATCATGTCATCCAGTTCCAAGCTGCGTCCTGTCAGTGAACCTACTTTGAGTGTAGCAATTCTTAATTCATGTTTGGAAGGTTGATGTGTTTTATATCCAGCTTTCTCTCAAAAGAGCTATCACAGGTAACCCAGTCTGGAAAATTGGACATTGGTCAGCCAGTAGCTTATTGTCCCAGGGCTGGGTTTATGGTGGGCACACACTGGTCAATAGGGGCACATATACCCCTCCCACAATTAGCAAGGGTCTCTGGTGTGGGTCAGAGTAGGCCGGGTCCTCAACCCACTTATCACTGGTAACTACCCCTGCCCATTTCTGGTGATATTAGTCAACATGACCGAATCACCTAGAGCCATATTTTACACCATCAAGTGGCTAGATCAGTCAGTTGGTTCCTCCTAGTACATTTCTCAAAATAATTCATTTCATGCCTATAGGTCAGCATATTCACCTGTGATTTACATACCAGCAATTGCCTCTAAAGCATTTGCATGCATTCTGTTTCAAAAAGTCCTCCATCATTTTAAATTTGAAAGAAATTTTTTTTGTGGAAGGATATCTTCATGTGTGCAATTCCAGAAACCGGTCCATTTTCTGAAAAAGATTTTGTAACTTACATTTAAAATATATGATGGTCATAAAATGCTAGGATATGCAAGAAAAAATAGAGCAATGTGGGATAAAGACAACCATATAGTTCCAAAGAAGTAGGAGTAGCAGGACCAAGAAAAAATTATTTTCAAGGCTGCTTGAATATGATCTCGGTGCATGTTACACTTTATAAACTGCAAAAGGAAGCAATCATGGGCTCCCTACTGAAATGTCAGGAAATGATAAAAAAGATGAAAACACTGGAGAAGAGTGAACATCAAGTATCACTGTTCTATTTTAAATTTAGTACTTATTTATTTTTTTATTTAGTTTGCAGGGAAACATCCACCCCCACTTGAACTGATATATACCAACTCTGAAATTGACATACCTTATAGAAAGCATTATATTCAAAGGAATGGCAATCTCAAACCTAATATATCTAAACCTGGATTTTGAGCATTCATTTTCCATAATTCAGAAACTTGTGTTGCATGTCTCAGCAGTTCAAATGGTCACCCAATTCTGAGTACATTGTGGGTCCTGAAAAGAGCAGTCATCCACAGTGGTCCCAGGTGAAAGCCAGTTTATAGATAGCCCTTACACTAAAGTAAGTCACATATACTGTGAGCAAGTCTTTTGAAATCAGGAAGACTTACATTTAGAACAACTGTTTTAAATCTGGCCCAAAGTCATTTGATTTGGGCAACAGACTTTTTTCTTAACCTAATAACCAAACAAAGAAAATACAAACTATTAAATCCAAAAGGTGCCAGGAACAAGAGGTTCATACCACAAAAATCAGTTTATTGCACAAACCAGCAAACAAAATGTACAGATAAGCACAATTAATGCCTTTTTTATAGTTGAACAGCATACTGAAAGTGGCAGGGGTGGTCCCTGGGGTTTCTTATTGGAGAAAAAATAGCTTGCATGGCAACTATGATTAAATGAAGGGTGTGCACCAGTCATTAACGGCACAATTTCCATCTCCTGTTTTTTGACTTAAGGCATATTTTAGATGATGTTTTTAGATGTTTTTAGATGTATGTATTTATTTAATGTTTATGAAGTCCATGTTTTTATGGTTTGGATATTGTGTTTTAAGTAATTTTGTATAAAATGGTAATGTTTCTTTAAAATTTTTGGCAGACTCAGTCACATGATTTGTTGAAAGTTTTTAAATAGTAGCCTCATTTTCTGTAGTTATCTGATGAAGTCTCTAAGTATTTGTGACAAAACCACTTATCTCTACATTTTGTTTGTGGGTGTGTGCAATAAACCCATTTTTGCAGTGTGAACCTCTTTCTCCTGACACCTTTTGAATTTAATTCCTTCTTAACCTGTCAATTTAATTAGTAGAATGTTATTTAAAAAATCCTGTATTTTAATAAATTTTGTACTATGAACAAGATACCACAGTAAAAGTAATCCTACTGCTATAAAACATTTAATCAGTTCTGTTGTCGAACTATGCCCTAAAAGCAATTACTATAATTTAATTATACAGAAAATCAGAATATATAAAATGATATATACTGATCTCAATAGTATCAAATAAAGATAACCTTATTACAGCAAAGTGAACTGGTTAGAATTCTGGATTATGTCACATGAGAAAGAGAGTTGCTTATGTTTTTCATGAGAAAGTCCAGTTGTCAAACATAATATCTGAATGGATCCATGAAAAATGTGTGTCAGATAAGACAGGGATATTATGGCATTGCTCTACAATATCAGTCACACAAAGGCACTTACTATATTGACTTTGATTTGCTTTATTAACTGCTGTTTTCATTTTAACAAAGAGTACATAATTAGATATGATTATGTATTTCTTTTGTGGCAACAGATAATGATTATTGAAAGTGATAGAGTTAAAAATAAGTTAAAGATTTATATCTGGAAACAAATAGAATTAATTCCTGGTGTAGCCTCTAAAATACTAAGGGCTAATAGCATTACAAGGTACATTTAGGTAATTATAAGAATTAAGAAAGCTAAAATAAGAGCTGTGTGTGATTGGAATTTATAATTAGATTTAAAGGTAGCTAATTTATACAGACATTCTAAAGGTTTTAATCAAATGGTAGAAATAAGTTGTCCATATTGATCACTGTGATGAATCAATTGGAAACCTGAAATATTGAACAAGTTATCTGGGATATGTCTATAAACACATGGCAAACAAGTTTATAGCTCAGAGATATTACCAATACCAAGGACATGTAAGATATTAAAGGATGAGATTATCAAATTAAGATTTTCATTGAAAGAATTAGGTTAACAAGCAGGTTTAGATATAGTTGTCAAATGGAGATAAACATGGTGTTCATTAAGAGTGTGTACACATCACTGAAGCTGATACAATTGTCTGGCTGTGCATGATGAGCTGCATTGCTAATAGACAATGCAAGACTTCAAACTACACTACACATTGAGTAGCTCATGCTCAAATCAAGAACACATGCTCACGGTCATGTGGAGATGCAGCAGGGTTTGTATAGACAATGCAAATACATTTTGGGCTGATTTCTATCCCTTTCAACTTTCTGGCTTAAAAACACGTGTGTTTGCACATTTTTCACATCGTGCAGCACTGCGAGGCTACAGTTAAACTATTTCAGGTGCCAGAAGGTCTGCTCTTCAAATTTTCCCTTAAAACTAGCTGGTTTCTCAGTAGTAGCACTAAAATCTGAATCCCTGTGACTAGCACTTGCTCTAGAACCTGCTGGAAAGAACTAGGAAGCCTGAAACTGATACAAGCACTCAGCTCTCCTTGTCAATAAGGAAAAATTAATCATAGGCACTAAACAGCCTATAATTGCAAAGTACCTTGCAAAGATAAGGGAAAACAGCTCTTAAACTTTACAAAAAAGAACCTAAACAGGCATGTCCAAGGGTCAGCTTCCAGTGATTTCTCCTGTCCACCTGGTGAATCTGGGCATACTGGGGCAATGCGGCAACTGCCTCATGTACACAGAAAATCCTCTCCTCCTACCACCCAACACTACAACGTGCGAGAGATGCACTTACATAGCCAAAATGGAAGCAAAGTTCTCTCCGGCCAAGATTGTGCTAGACAGTCAAGAGGAGAAGGTTAACACCTGCATTACACCTCAAGCAACTCATACCCCTTCAAAACCCACACCATCAACACCCACACATAGCAACACTAAACTCACATATGCAGAGGCCCTTAAAATTAACCTGCCCAAGCAACAAGGACCTCCGAAGCCGAAACACAAACAAACACCAGTCACAACCAAAGTGACACATAGCTCACAACACCAGTGTGCCATCCAACAACAGTCACTAAGGCAAGACAACGTACCCAACACTTTAGTCATAGGTGACTCTATAGTCAGGTACACTGATGTCCCAATCACCAGGCTGAACAAGGACAAAATTATAGTCAGCTGCCTGTCGGGTGCCAGGATCCACCACATAACGCATGCACTCAAGTCACTCCACAACAAGTACAAATCCGACTCTGTCATTGTCCATGCTGGAGTGAATGACTTGAGACGTACCTCCCTGGACTACATGAAAAGAGACATGGAAGTGCTCTTGGATCATGTGACCCAGGCAGGTATGACCCTAGCCCTGAGTAGCATCCTGCCTTCGCTCAGAATGATACCACAGTACAAGGACAAAATGATTGACTTCAACAATCGGCTAAGCTTCTGGTGTCATTCAAAGGGGATCCAGTATTTGTCTGCCTGGGAAGACATGATCAACAAACCATGATGCTTTGCCAGAGAAGGTCTACACCTGTCACCCCTGGGATTCAGGTTACTGGCTAAAGCTCTTTCCACCCTTATAGTGCCTTTTTTTAGGCAAGGTTCAAAGGATAAAACCACCACCGTAACAGATACACGCATGCAAAATCTGAAGGTAATGCTACTCAATGCTAGAAATCTAAACCTCAAAATGCACTCTCTCGAGGCACTCCAAAAAATGGAGAACATTGATATCTGTGCAGTAACTGAGACCTGGTTCAAGGCTCCAGAGAGCATCCCTGCAATACCAGGCTACAATTCTTACCACACTTTTCGACCACAAAACCAAGACCGAAACACTAAAGGTGGAGAAGTGTCCATATTCACCAATGATATTCACACCTCCAGGCTAGTTGCCCAACACAATGCATCTGAAATTTTCCAAGTGCAACTAACACTAGGTAAGACTGCAATCCAAATTGTAACTTGCTACAGATTCCCCACCATGCCCCAAGATTCTCACTACACTTTCTAAACATACTGGAAAATATTAAGATACAACCAAACACCCTAATACTGGGTGATTTCAACTACCCTGCCATTAATTGGGAAAACTACTCGGGTACCAACTCCTTTTCCTAACGGTTCTTGGAAATCATAAATTCCAATGCCCTGGATCAACTAATCCATTGTTCCACCAGGGGCTCCAATATCCTAGACCTGGTCATTACAAACATGGGAGATAGATGCTCCACACCAGTGGTCACCCCCTCATTGGTCAGGTCTGACCATAAGCAAATCACCCTTGACATCCACATCCCACCCCCACCTCCCAGTAAGGAAACCTCCTTAAAAAACTTCTCCAAAGCCAACTTCATGCAACAGAAGGAGGAAGCTACTACATGACAGAGCAAAATCCCAAAAAGGGAAGGCATCTCTGATCAGTATTAGCAAGAAACTTCGATCCCTCATAAAATTGCCCTAGACACTAAAGATAATCACAAGGCCTTCTTTAGTTATGTCAGGAATATGCTCTGACTTGTTGCATAATGGTACAAAATATACTGAACCTACAGACATAGCCAATATCCTGGCAGATTCAGTGCAAACTCCCCACCCCCTTCCCCCCAAAGGAGAAAATGCCTATCCCAACTGAATGTAACCTCCCTGACATCACAGATGCACAGGTGAAAGCTGCCCTCTCCAAAGCAAAAAACACAGCATCTATGGGACCGGACGGTGTCCCAGGCTGTGTCTTACACGAGCTCCAAGAAGAACTGAACCCTCACATTATGTCACTGTTCAAACTTAGCCTTACTACAGGATATGTACCCAAAGAATGGCGTACAGCTACAGTGGTCCCACTCCACAAAGGTGATGCCACAACAGACCCAGGGAACTATTGCCCCATAAGCCTGACTAGTCTGATCTGTAAAGCTATGGAGAGTATTATCATGGAACTCATAAACAAAGACATTGGGAGCCTCCGGACACTGGACCCTACCCAATTCGGCTTTGTTAAGGGCAGATCTTGCCTCTTAAACCTAGTTGATTTCTTTGAAACAGTTACCAAAGCCATAGATGAGAGCAAGGTAGTCCACACAGCCTACCTGGACCTCACAAAAGCCTTCGACACAATGCCCCACTCAGGCATCATAAATAAGCTTACCAGCTTAAATATCAACCCCCTATATCACAAGATGGGTTGCAAACTGGCTCAGGGATAGAACCCACATGGTCAGAATTGCAGGTGCCATGTCCAAATCCAAACCAGTTACAAGTGGCATCCCACAGGACTCAGTTCTGGGACCTCTCTTGTTCGGTATATACTTCTCTGAGGTTCAGGCTAACACGGGGGGATTATGGCTGACAAAGTACGCAGATGACTGCAAACTGGGGGCCATAATCGAATCTCCAGCTGAGACAAGCATCCTCCGAAAGGGTCTCACAGAGATGGATGCTTGGTGCCAGAGCCACGACCTCAAGCTAAATGCTAAAAAGTGCATAGTCATCTCCTTTGGGAAAAACAAGGTGCCCACAAATTACCACATAGGTGGTAATCCATTAAGTACGGAAGAAGCAATTAGAGATTTGGGGACCAACGTAGATAGTAATCTCTCCTTTGATAATCACGTTGCCAAAGTGGTTAGAAAGACCTTCTATATAGCCCACCTTATCACAAAAGGGTTCGCATCTAGATCAAGAGAGGCTATTGTGCCCCTCTACTCATCACTCATCAGGACCATAATTGAATACAATGCCCCTTTTGGGATGTACCTTACCCAACACGTGCAGCAACTGGAGAGACCCCGAAAGTACCTCACCAAGAGGATCATGGGCTACAAACAGATGTCCTATGCAGCTCAACTAAAGAAACTCCAGCTCTACTCAGTTGCTTACCGCCTACTCAGAGGAAATCTATGCCTGACGTACAAAGCCATGTCAAACCCAGAATTAATGGACATGCTCCACCTAAAAAAATCCAAGTCCCTTAGAGCTACAAGCTCCAGGGACTTAAACCTCAGCACAAAAATAAATAGGACATGCTGGAGGGACAGATTCATTTCCCAGAGGCTCCCCTCACTCTGGAATAGAATCTCAATTCATGTTAGACATAGCCCCTTGCTGACCCTCTTCAAGCGAAATCTGGACGCGTGGATGGGAAATCGCAAATTCACCCCTGGGATCACTTCTGTGTCCCTGCTAGACAGAGGCACATTAAACTAATCTTAAAGGGTACCTTCTGTGACCTACTTTACAGAGGCACAGTAGGCTAATCAAATAGAGAGGCGGAAGCCAAATACACTTTGGCTAGGCTTATAAATGCCCTAGGGCAGATAGCCTAATATCTACCTATGAACCTATGAACCTATGAAGTCAGAAGTGACAAACTTCACAACACCCATGCAGATGGGATCTGGAAGTTCGACTGCAGAATCCTACACTAAGGCATTGTACGAGCACATCCACTCATGCATGAATCGTGCCATCCCAAATAGAACCAAGATGCTCTTCTCCAAAAAAAGGAAGCCAATCTGGTGGTCTCCTGCTATAAACAAACTATATAACAGAAGGTAGAAACTGTTGCAGAAAAGAGGAAAATCCCAGGATGCAAAAAACTCTCTCACCAGCTTCAGTAAGAAGCTGAGATCCCTCATAAAATCCTCAAAAGCTAGTTACGAAAATAAAATTGCCAAAGGTTCCAAAGACAACCACAAGGCATTCTATAGTTATGTCAAGAACCTAAATGGCAATGCTCAGATCTGCTCTGAGCTACAACAGAATGGCATTAAATATACTGATCCCAAGGATATTGCCAATATCCTGGCAGATCGATTTAGTGCCAACTTCACCTCCTCTAACCCCCTAAAGGGCCCATTTCAATACCAAAAGATTGCCAAATTCAGATAATCACGGCTACACAGGTAGAAACCGCACTCTCCAAAGCTAAGAATACAGCATCCATGGGACCAGATGACATCACAGGCTGTGTACTACATGAACTACAAAATGTACTGGCACCTCACCTAAGTGTCAGTTTAATCATAGCCTCACCTCAGGTTTTGTGCCCACTGAGTGGCGCACAGCTACAATTATCCCGCTCCACAAGGGAGGATCCACCTTGGATCCTGGGAACTACCGTCCCATCAGTCTGACAAGCCTGATCTGCAAGGGCATGGAATGCATTATCATGGAACTTATAAAGAAAGACATTGGCAACCTTCAAACACTGGACCCCACCCAGTTTGGGTTTGTGAAGGGCCGATCTTGTCTAGTGAATCTGATAAAATTCTTCAAATCAGTCTCCAGAGCTGTGGACGAGGGTAAGGTGGTCCACACAACCTATCTGGACCTAGCTAAGGCCTTCAACACCATCCCTCACTCTGGAATCATGGATAAACTTACTAAGCTGGGCATAAATCCCTACATCACTCGATGGGTTGCCAGCTGGCTTACTGACAGAACCCAGACTGTAAAAGTAGCCGACTCCAAATCCAACTCCAGACAAGTGACAAGTGGAGTACCTCAGGGTTCAGTCCTGGGACCACTCTTGTTTGGCATCTACTTCTCTGAAGTACAGGCCAACAGTAAGAGACTCTGGCTAACAAAGTTTGCAGATGACTGCAAACTGGGAGCCATTATTGAATCCACAAATGATGTGGATATTCTACAAAAGGACTTTACAGAAACAGATGCCTGGTGCCCGAGCCATGGGCTCAAGCTTAATGTCAAGAAATGCATAGTTATCCCCTTTTGGAAAAAAAAAACATGTACCCATGAATTACCACATAGGTGGCAGGACACTAAACATTGAAAGTGTGACGAGAGACTTGGGGACACAGGTGGACAGTGGTCTCACTTTCGATAACCACAACGTCACAACAGTCACTAAATCCTTCTATGTGGCACACCTCATCAATAAGGGCTTTTCATCCAGAAAAAAGGAGGTCATTGTGCCACTGTACTCATCCCTCATTAGACCCATTATACAGTATAATGCCCCGTTTGGTATGTACCTCACAAGACAGCTGCAACAGCTGGAAAGGTCACTGAAATATCTCACTAAAAGAATCACAGGCCTAAAGCAGATTCCATATGCTGACTGTCTAAAAAACTCCAGCTATACTCTGTGGCATATTGTCTACTCAGAGGCGATCTCTGCTTAACATACAAGGCCATGTCAAACCCTGAGCTGTTGGACATGCTCCACATAAAGAAATACCAATCCCTCAGAGCCACACACTCCACGGATCTAAACCTTATCATCACAATGAACAAAACATGCTGGAGGGCTAGGTTCCTCACCCAGAGACTCCCCGTACTCTGGAATAGACTGCCCATACATGTCAAGCAGAGTGCCTCATTGGCCTTTTCAAAAGGAACCTTGATTATTGGATGGGAGATAGGAAATTCACCCCGGGGATCATGTCAGTCACCCTGCTTGACAGGGGCCCAGAGAAGTAAATATCGTGGGATGAAATATCCAGGGAATTGTTATGGCTAGGCTTGCATAGGCCTTAGAACCGATAGCCTAGTACCAACCTATGAGCCTATGAACCTATAAATATGCCTAAGCTAAGTAAGCGAGTAACCAAAGAAAATCAATGCCAAATGATGGTCCAGAAATTGTGCAAGAATTAATTTATTAAAATAACCTGAAAAAAATAAAATGAGCAATTTTGCTTCATACAAGAGACTTCATCAGAATAAAATGGCTCTAGCATAGAGCTATTAAACAGTGCATGAAAAGATTTCAGTGGTAGTTGGTTGCACCATGTTGTGTCTTTTTAAGTAAGTGAGTATGCAAGAACAGTACAATAACAGATAGGGCAACTTGGAATGCATAAAATGCAGGGGAAGCCTAACAGTGCCACTCACAACTCTCAGCTGAATCGGGGATAAGTCTAGTCAGAATGAGGGACAAATCAAGAAATAATCAGGGACAATAAAGGGTACTTTTTAAAATGTTAGTATTAAACTTGTTGATAGAATATGAGTGTGAATTAATATACATTTTCTGAAGTAAAAAAAAGTGTACGCCTCTAATTGGTGTCATTATTTATTTAAGTACAATTTGCCACCTTTCTCCAAAGGTCACCATTTTTACTAGGGATTTAGAAGGACAGAGATAAAATTCCAGTCAAACTCAGGGACATACTTGAAAATCAGGGACAATTGAGGCATATTTTACAAGTGGACAATGAAAATTGATACAGTAGGACTTTATATTCAGTGCTGGTAGTTGACATGCAGGAACTTCAGCAGCATTGTCATGTACATTTTGAAATAAAATACAGGCAGTAAATGTTCCAAATGAATCATCTGTGATGCTTGAAGAGACATGCAGGTAACAGAAGTGTATAAATTTCCTTACCTTGTATGTATTCAAATAACAATGCAGTGTTAATGGGTAATTACATATAGAAAACTGTAGACCAACTGAGAAAAATGATTACCCCCTCAACATAATTCCAATAGGTGTACTGACAGTGGAAACAATAATAACAGTTGTAACAGCAACATGCATGCTAGGAAGGGTAGGAACTGAGAAAGTACATCCCAGTCATATGTACTGCAATCCACAAGGACCTGTCAAACAAACAGGACTGTCACTTTGAACAGCATATTACTTGCAGATTATGTCACAATGCACTTGCACAGATGAGTATTACAAATGAGGATGTAACTGCACTGGAGATTTAAGACATCTCATGAGAAATATATTGAGATATAAATCTTGGAATATACAAGTCATGTGGAGGCAGTCCATCAACATCAAGGCTGAGTGTCTATGAATATTAGTGTATACCTATGGACATGATTAGGTATGTGTGAAAGGAAGACCACCAACGATAGTGAAAACATTATGCTATTATGTCATAAATTGAAATGTCTCCACAGCTGGGCATTGTGCTACACATCCATAATACCTGGATCAGAACACAACATACCTTTCAGACCAGTACAACAGTACTTCCAGGTAGTAAGTGAACTGTAGAAAGTGCTAGAGGTCACATATAGCAGGTGAACATTACAATGGCCAGTAACAATGCCGGTGTTGTCCTCATATTGGCCACTACTTACATTGCACAACCATTGTCAATGGCCATGCTACAAGATGAAAAGAAATGACAAATGATAATAAATATTCTGCAACATTGATCATTTATTGTGCACTGTGCTAACAGTTGCACAGCAGAATACATCTTTATGCTGGGCATGATCATACAGGAATACAGCAGTTACTAGACGAACATCACATATCCATCTCAAAACCATAACAAACTATCATAACAAATGTTCTATTTCTCTTTGTGACCACTATGTAGCAAGACATATATCAAGATATGATAAATAAGCCATCCTTGCCTATAAACACTATAGTGTGAGCAAAATAATAAAAGTAATCTACCAAGGGATTAGAACATATACAATGTAGGTCAAGATCCTCTTGGCCTTTGCATAAACTGCAGACACCACACAAAACATCTTATCACACTTGTCCAACAGCACACACTTGAAGGGATAACTGAGCATGGTGCTTGAATGCATATGGCTTACAATAAATGGATTACAAGAGCTGGCCTACGTCTCACCAATTGTAAATGCTTACAGTAACTAATTTTGTAATCATCAATTGCTTTTGCCAGTCCTGTGTTTTACTAGTCTGTTATACACTCAATGGTTGCACCTTGCTGAATTGAACACCTGCCTACCTGAGTTAATACTGCATGAGATGTATATTAACCACAGACAGCACAGATAGGACTATATCTGAAGTCTCATGGAGCACACACTTGAAGGATTTACATTAGTAGTTTGTTGTAATTGTTATGCCTCCACTAAAATGTATTCTGTCACTCAAAAAACATTCACCATATTAGTGTTCATTGTATTTTTTATGGTTTGCATGTCACCATGTGTTGAAAAAATCAATCCTGTCTGTCAATACTGTCTTCTGCAATGATATTACCAGATCTGAACCACTGCCTATCAAGGTCCACAATCTGTAGAGTTGCATATCATGGAATAGATCATTTCTAGAGTTGCCAGAAAACACATACTTGAATGGATGCTTTCAATGGTGTGCTTGAAGCCATATGACTCATGTAAAATGTGTTTCAGTAATCAAAATGATGTAGTCGTGCAAGTGTTCACTCTAGGCTGATTTATCTACATCACATTTGTTGATGAACACATTGCTATACAATGCAGATCAACTGTTGTTATACTACCACAGTAGGTGATAATAGCTGGGTATGAACCAATAACTATCAACGTCCATGCTCTAAAAAGCTATGCATTAACTGCTTATGTCATAGGAAATTTTAAACTATAGATGTCAAAAAGCACACACTTCAAGGTCTGGCTTAAGCATTGGTTTGGAATGCTCTTGTAAACCCTAAAATGTATACTTAGGGATCAAAATCCTTTTTTCATGTCTGTTCACACAAGTGTGAATCAACCATATCATCATATTTTGGGTAATGCAGTCAGGTTTCTCACTGTTGTTGTACAGACATCAATTCTGTAAATATTTCCAGATCTAAATGCCTCCTATTTAAGTCCATAATCTAGATAATGGTGCATTATCAACTTATGCCACAGAAAAAGTCTTACTACAACTGTGACACAGAGCATATTTGAAGTGATGATGCCATCACTGTAGGCAAAGCAAATGTTTGGCATAAATGTGAGTAAAAGAGTAGTGTGATCCCTTTCTCCATGTACATGTTTCCACTGAGTGGAAATGTATACTCAACATGGGTTTGATAAGCTATTCTTACCTAACATTGCAGTGACACACTCACACACACACCCACACACCCACACACCCACACACACACACACACACACACACACACACACACACACACACACACACACACACACACACACACACACACACACACACACACACACACTCATACTAGGTACCCATTGGTGGATTTGAACACCTGCCTAACTCCACAATCTATGGGACTGTGTATTAGACACTCATGCCACAGAAGAATTCTTCCTACAACTGTGAGTTACATCATATTTGAAGGGATAGCCTCATCATTGCATGGTAAAACAAATGTTTGCCATAAAGTAAGTGAAAGAGTTGAGAGTGAGCTCTACCTATATAAAAGTTTCCATTGAGGGGGGCATGTACACACAAGATGTGTCAGATAAGTCACCCCTACATAGTACCACAGTTCCATACTAGTTAGTCATCACCGGATTCAAACACCTATCTATTCACTGCCACAATATAGAGAACATTGAATTAACTGTCAGCACCACAGGGGAAGTCTTATTTCAAATTTGAGGCAGAACACATTTGAAGGGATGGCATCATCACTGTGTTTCAAAGATGTTTGGGCTGAAATGGACTGAAGCTGTTGGGGGAGCTGTCCCCAATGAAAATGTTTCTCCAGACTGGAAATATACATACCATATATTTTGGATAAGCCAGTCTTTGCCATCACAACAGTCACAAACACTCACACTAGTTAGTCATTGCTGGATTCAAATACCTATCCCTGTAAATCCACAATGTAGAGATCATTCTATAAACCATCAAAGCCACAGGAAAATTTAAGCTTGAGACAGAATGCATCTGAAGGAATGACCTCATCACTGTGATGAGAAGCAGACATTTGGGCTAAAAGGAACTGAGACTGTTGGAGTAGCCATCTCCCACTGTACAAATTTCTCCTGACTGGAAGTATACACATTTGATCTGTTGGATAAGCCTGTCCAATTTATCACTACAGTCACACTAGTTAGCCTTTGCAGGATTCAAGCACTTACTTATCTAAGCCATCAGGCTGGAAAAAAATATCAGCTACCAGTGCCACAGGAGAAATATTTTTACAAGTGTTGTTCAGTGTATAGTTGTAGCATGCATTACATATGTTTGAGTGAATGGGCAATGTATTTGGAGTGGAAGACAAAACATCAATGTAATGATCACAAATCATTACACACTGTAGCAATAACTTATACAACACTTCATTCATAGACATTGTAGTGTAAATGATATCTATGTGTGCCACATTATGGTATATTGAGCAGCTATCTGATGCCTGATACTTACAGTTTCCAACCAGTGGAGTGCACCCATACATTTCTGAATGTTCATCTCAGGATCATTGCATGAAATGTATTATTTAGTTTGTGGATCATTGTGCAGACTTTCTGATATGTGTACATCATGAAAGGTAACTACAAGCCACATATGCCAAACACAGAAAAGCACACTCATTAATAGCACTTTGCAAGTATGTGCCCAATGGTTCCACTTCATTGGAGCATTATTAGGAGGCTAAAGCAAAAATAATTTATTTATGTAATAGGTAGACAGCATCACAATGAACTCCTCATATCTTGAATACAATAAGCCATAAACAATACACATGTAACACAACCCACTGGCATTACTTTCTTCCTGTCCAAATTACTTACTGAAGTGTACTTTTGGAAAGCTAATTTGTGAAACTAATAGCAATGTATTAGCACATGTGTAGTTATTATTTTTTTTTAGTCCTTGAACTTAGAATGGGAAATAGCAGTGGTCTATAGTGCTGTATGCCAAGAGTCATGCAAAAGAAGAGTACAGGCAGGCAGACATTTTTGACAGTGAGCTTTTTCATTCCTTGTGTGTGTCATGTTAATGTTTTCTGAGTCATCCTTTAAACATATGTCATAATCATTACAGTAAAGTGTTCATTATATGGATACTATAGGGGCATACCTCTTCACTGTCCACATACTTGCAGAATGTCCAGATGTTTAAGTTATGCTATTGTGTTCCTCATACAATTGTGTTTTTCTAGCAAATCATTGAGGAGTGAAGTCACTACACAATAAAATGCATCTATATGTCAGACGTTATATCCTTCAGAAAATGCATGGGGAAGCAAGCAGAGGGTAGGACATTGGGTAAAGAATAAAAGAATGTGCAGGACAGTGGTTCGTGAGCACCATAGCTATCCACTTCATCACAAGGTAACATTGTATTTCTAATAATAATATGAAGAGTTTGGATGACCATTACATCAAGGGTATGTGAAAATAACTTAATAATGTTGTGTGGTCAATTGGACCCAAGTAAGTGTGCTGTACCCACATATAAGCAAAGTGAAGGACTATTTACGGGGCATAATTTTTTTTGTGGGTCAGGTGTCCTTTTTAGTTTTATTTACTTATTTTTAAGATAGCAATATTGGAGAAGGTATTTAGAAATAAGAGAGGTGGGAAGGTAGGTAAGATAGGTTAGCTAGCAAGTACAGACATACAGGACATACAAGACAAATGGGGATGAACACCAAAGTTTGGGTGATCCCAGGATTGGAGATCGGTATGGCTCTTCAAAGGTGCAGCCTCATCCAGCATGAGTACAGTGAGAATCTAGTACTCACTCTCTGAACTCTCATCAGAGTCTCTTGTTACAGACATACTGAGCAGTGCCAGACAGGGCATCAATTTAGTTATTCAATGCAGGATTTTTTTATTTTCTACAAAAAGCACAGGGAGTCCAAAAGAGAATGTTTAATAGCTTAAGTGTTTTGTCCAGGGTAAAAAAAACATATTTCTTCAGAAGTCTGTTTTTGTCCTGGGCAAAAATGATAAGCTGTTAGACATTCTCCTCTGGACTCCCTGCATTTTGTAGTTTTGATTTTGGATCTTTTTTTTTTTTTTTTTTTTTTTTACTAGACTCAACTCAGTCCACTGGTTTCTTTCTGTTTTTTTTTTTTCCATTCTGCCAGTGTAAGCAACAAGGCCCATCTCCATTAGTTCCTCTACCAGCTCTGTCAGCTGTTTAGGGGTGACATAGTTATCACCTCTGCTGGCATTACTCCTGGTGGGTAGCAGTACCCCCAGCTCCTGTTGCAGAGCTACCTGATGCATCTGGAATAGGTAGTGCAGGAGTTGTGGAGGCAATGCTCCTTGGTTGTAACCCAGAAGTGCTGGATGACTGTGCTGCCTGTGGGGGTGCCACTGCAGAAGACAACTGTGAAGTGATGTTGGTCTGAGTCCCCATGGCCTGTCTAACTCCCCATGCTGGTGATCTTTCCTGTTGCAGCAGGAATTATAGACTAAATGTCATTATTAAAATAATCAAACAAAAATGGTTAATATATATGGTATGGTGAGAGGCAGCATAAAAAAATTGAATTAATACCATGTAATTTTAATATAACATAGTCCATGCATACTGCCACATAAATATATAAAGATTTGTCACATATATATATATATATATATATATATATATATATATATATATATATATATCTATGTTAAACTAAACATTAATCTCATCAGTACTATATACCTTATGCAATGAGTTGTGTGACTATTGCATGTATGTTTTATGCATTCTAACTCATAAAATATCCATGTGAAATTATTTCAATTTTATTCTAGCTTATTGATTGTAGAATAATATACTTTTTAGTAATACAATCTAATTGCTACTGTTTGGATTTGAACCTACAGACAGCTATATTGACTGAAATATCAACTAATGCAAGGTTTCAGAAGCTATTAAAGCAGGTATATATATATATATATTTGGTATATAAAATGAGTATAACTTCTCATCTCTGTCTGTGTCAAACAACTATAGACTGATGTCCACAGAGCTGATAGATGATTTCAGAATCAGAGCTATTATAAAATGTCTGTCAGTCATACCAGAGCTATACTTATCCCATGCACTGAAGTCTCTACTGATGCAACTTCCTATTTCCGTTTACATCTGTAGAAGTACACAGAAAAGAGAAAAATAAAATTAATGAACATGTTTTTGTGCTGGCAAGGCATGGTATTGCATTTGCTGGAAATGGGCCATTATACGTGCACAACTCTGGTAGGTTGTTGGTCCTAAAATATTCCTTCTATCGTTGAAGGTGGTATGCACTACAGATGTAGTCTGCTTGCACTTTTTTTAAGTCACCTTAATGGTGATAACATTCCTTATCAGTGCATGAGATGCCAGTTGAACTGGTGACAGCCTTGACCAAGCAATTTCAAGCATCACCCTTGTAATAGGACCTGGTATAGTTATTCTGCAACAGCCTTTGGCTGTATTGTTTAATGAGAAATCCAGCAAAGATCTCAGACACCTCCTGGCACCACCTTTGTGCAGTAATTCAAACACTGCTGTCACCATTGCCTGCCATGTCTTCTGTAAGACAGCAGGAAAAATGTCAGGATATTGGTGCCCCATCCAGATCTTGTATATACCAACTTGAGTACATCTGCAGACAAGCTAGGTAAATGCATTTGCCTGACAGAAACCACACAAATAAAATGTGGCTATGGTTTCATTACTCTCCATTTTACACATAAAACATGGCAGTACGACTTGGCCATGTATACTGACCAGTACACTTACAAATGCTCCATGGTGAAGTCATCAACTACTCTTTAATGATGATATCTTAGTTACATTTCAAGTGATATACTGGCACCTCTGGGTATGTTCACTGGAATGGATGATAGTAATCATAACTAGAGCATTGTCACAAACAAATATCACATGACACTCTCAATGATATTGTTGGCCTTGTATAGATTTACTTTGGAGGTACATAAATTGCAAAGACAATGAGTGACAACACTGGGGAATTGAACCCATGACCAAATGGAAACTAAACTACTTTATTTTGTGTACTCACTGTTAAAGCCAGAGGAGAAATGAAGTTTCCAGGCTGTAAGAAGAGGGGTACAATTTTAAACATGATTGGAGAAAGACCTAATTTTGACAACACTGTAATTGTTGCACATTATAGCATTCCTTTTATTGGATTAGTAATTTGAAGCATATGTATACTTCTGTGGGAATATTTCCATTGCTTTGATTTTTGTTATATCTGTAATGCTGTCATATGTCAAAGTGAAGTATAGTCTCAGTGGGTTTACTATCAGTACTGCAAAAGGCAAAGTATTTGCCATTCGCGATACCGAAATAAACTACCGAACCCAAAATATTGACTCCTACACAATGTCGACCCAAATGATCGACACATCTGAGTTGACAATGTCACCAAAAACATCATGTGATATCCATATAGTAGCTGGTATAAACCAAACTCCTATACGACATATCACGTTTTTGCAGAGGGGCAAGCCCCCCTCCACCCCCTACACCCCTGCTAATAATATATGCCAACTTTGAGATCGCACTACAGTGGGGATATGGATGAATTTCCAATCCCCACTGTACTGTGATCTCCATACAGTTTGTCGAACACACTTATGCAACTGCACTACTGCATTTGCATAAGTGTGTTCAACAAACCCATACACTTGACATTGTACAAACGGCAATCTGATTATCGGCAGCATATGTGCTGACAGCTTGTCATTCGCACAATTGATAGTGAACTGTCTCAGTGTATATGTGAATATTTTTGAGTTTTAATCATAGGATTTGTAATGCCATTCATTACAGTCATTCCTGCATACTAGCAGTGCTCTATGACACCTGTCACACAAAGAAAAATAAATGCTTTTATAATTCTGACTTTGTGTGATGACCTGTTATATTCATTAAGATTGTGATGCATTTACATTTCAACAGGTACTAAGAAAGGGGCCATACAAAGTTTACAGGATGTGATGCATTTTTTTTGCTTATTAATACTGTATTTGTTATTTTAGTCAAATCCTTCATTTTAAATATGTATCATTATTTAGAATTATTTATTTATCTAACTGAATACAGTAACAGTTTATTTATTGGGGTTTGTGATTGGAGGGGAAGTATTACATGTATTGTTTGAAATATTTTGAATTCATCGAGTTGTATTGTGTGGATAGTTCTGAAGAAGTCTTAAATGAGAGAGACGGAAGTGCTAAACTCTGTTTTTTTGTTTGCTTATTATTATATTTGTTATGTTAGTCAAACCTTTCAATTTAATTATTTATCATTATTTAGAATTATTTATTTAACTAATTGAATGCATTAACATTAGTTTATTTATTGGGTTTTGTGATTGGAAGGGAAGTATTACATGTATTGTTTGAAATATTCTGAATTCATAGAGTTGTACGGTGTGGATAGTTCTGAAGAAGTCTTAAATGAAAGAGATGAAGAGCTAAATTGTTTGTTGTTTTTTGTTTTAATAAACTGTGATTATTTTGCATCTTTATCCTTGCCTTAGTTGCTCGCAATTTGCTCTTTGCAGGTATTTGTGTTAACTGCTTGCCAAACTAGTCGTGTTGGTCTGACCATTTTACCATGGCCGGGAGAAATGATGCTAGTCAAGGTCCAAATTCGGATATGACAGAAATGATTTAAATCTAAAAGGGAGATTAACATGTCTCATTAATTTTTTTTAACACAATTTACATAATACCAGTACAGAAGATTCCATCTTAAATACCTATATTTGGGGTAACAATAGGAATTTAAGCTTAGAAACAAGGTCTCTGAATGGATCTTTTTGATAGTCATTTAAAAGGTGGATTCAATGACACTTCTGGTTTTGTTCATTCTCGTCTGCAGTCTGGGATGGCTGTTACAACAGAAGCTCAGCCAATGAATTTGAATGAGGGGTTTGAATTTTAAGAACTGGTTGGATAATAATATTTCTTTTTCTTGTACTTCTACTTCAGAATCTGATGCTTTGTTCTACCATGATATGGCAGGTAAGTTAAAAACTAAACTTTTAAAGTTCTGGACTTTGCAAGTTGAAAACATATACTTGGTGGAATATATTAGGATCAAGAGAGTTCCTAAAGGTTTGCTGCTCTTTAAATTTCCAAACAATGTTCAGTTTGGCAGTAACTTTTACCATGAGCTTGTGGGAGATATTTAATGGTTTTGGGCTTGATCTTATGAAAGCCATTATTAGGAACAATGAAAGTTTTTTGCATTCACTTATGGGTGAAATTATGGAAATTAATAATTATATTACACAGGATTTGATACATACAGTGGACAGTTTTAAATACTTTTCAAGTATTTAAAGATATAGATTAGAAATGTGATGATTTATGGAAGAGAAAATTTCTAAATTGCAGAGAAACCTTAATGAACACTGGAGAAATATGCTCTACCCTTTACCCATTTCCAAGAGGGGTGGTATAGAGTGTGTAGAAAGGCCTGATATTTCATCTCTACCTGCTGAGTGTGCTGATGGGGCTATTATAGCACAATAAGTTCCTCTGACACTTTCCCCATTGGATTTTCCAGCCCTGAGAGGGTCATAACAAACAGCACAATATCGGACCCCCAAAGTACTCAATGGAACAACTGGAATACCCAGGGGAAAACAATTATGAGGTCAAGGCAGGGGGAGAGGCTTGAAAAGAGTGAGAGACTGAGTGATAATATGGACTGTAGTAAAAAACCGAGTTAGAAGTTTTGTACAATGGTTTACGTATTTCACATCAGTTTTAATATATTAATTATAGTAATTTGGAGATTTATTTAAATTATTTTAAGTTATTTATGAAAGGTTTGCAATGTGCACCTTTGAGACATTTTAACTTAAAAGAAATTGTAATTAATCTGAAGTTATTTTTATGAAAATTATATATGTGGTGTTTGTTTCATGACAGTGAGGTTAGTGGGGTTGAAATGGAGCATAAAAAGACAAGTATTATAAACCCCCTTTCATTTGGGGTTCCAGGTATTTGAAGAATTGTTCCAAAGGGACCTGAGGAAATTATATAAGAATAAGAAAAACATTTTTAGTTTGTCCAAAGAGGAAGTAAAGTTACTGCAATTTATTTTTTCTAATAATTCTGATTACAGGGTTATGAAACCTGATAAGGGTGGGAATTGTTATTATGGAGAGCATGGGGTATGATACCAGAATGTACAAAATTTTGGGGAATGATGAGGGTTATATGATTATGACAAGGAATGAAATAAATATAGCTTATGCTAAAATTGATTTAATGTTAAGGGATCACCCTATACAAGGAGTTACAGACAAATAACTGTTTGATTTTTTAAGGTTGATAACCCATGCATTCCTGTGATTTTTGGCATACCTAAGATTAATAAATCAATTAAGGACCCTCCTTGAGACCAATAGCTGCAGCCAGGGGTTCCAAGTTATAGCTCTTAGCTATTTATATAGATCAGAAATGGAAAGCATTTGTTTTGAACATTGGGCATATTTCAAAGGACTCATGAGTTCTTGAGAAATTTTAAGCCAAGTTTTTTATCAGGATGCTCTAACAATTGTGTCAATAGATATTCTGGATCTTTTTATAGCATTCCCCATCTCTTGGGATTGGAATGGTTTAATGATGTTATTTTAGATTGTTAGTTTTTATCTAATAATGAAATGTTATTA